>NW_017306351.1:1095628-1164608 GCF_000935625.1 Nanorana parkeri | reverse complement strand
TTACACTGAAGAGAAAGTGAGAGTAAAATAAGTCCCATAATTGGTAGCAGTGGAATAAAGTAACTCCAGCTTTGGTGTTAGTGGGAAAGATTAAGCCCCATGGTTGAAGTCAGTGAGATAACATAAATCCCATCATTGGTTTTAGTGAAATATAATAAGCCACATTGTTGGTGTCAGTGAGAGTAAAATAAACCCCGCATAATCTAGAACACTTGCCAACTATGGTTACCTTGTGGAGCATGCCATCAGGCAGAGGCCTATCTGAAACAGACTATTATTCAGCATAATACAGTGGCAGCATATTATAGTAACCAAGCACATATTATGGCCCCCAGGGGAATTAACTCCCCTCCCCCAGCAACTAAATGTATCTACGACTGCAGCATTTAATATCCTCGCCCCACTGAAACATGCCCCAGCATTATTTCATTCTAGACTAACTGTCTTAAAGTCCAGCAGGCACAGTCACATCTACAGGTCTGATTGGGTAGATATTGGTGCATTGTACTCAGTGCCACAGTTTTCTCCAGGAAATATGGGGATTTGAGGAGTGTAAATAGTTACATAGTTTCATGGTATTTGAGGAATAAAGACACCGGTCCATCAAGTTCAACCTTTGTGTGTCTGTACGTGCATGTTTATATACGAGTCCCTGTGTGGTCTAGTATTTAAGAGTACCTGTACCCCTGTATGGTATGGTCTCTGAGGAAGGTATCTAAATGCTTTTTGAATGATTCAATATTCTCTGCTGATACCACTGCTTGTGGAAGAGAGTTCCAAAGTATAACCACTCTGACTAAAAAGAAGCTCCTGTGCCCTTTGTGGTTAAATCTTTTCTCCACCAATTTTAAATGGTGGCCTCTAGTCTTTTTTAGGGAGTTTACAGTAAAATGTTTATTGCTGATGTTGCCATTACCACTAAACATTTTGTATATCAAAATCATGTCCTCCTGTAATCTCTTCACTTCCAGTGTAAACATGTTTAAATTTAGCAACCTTGTCTCATAGCTTTGGTCCTCCAGCCCCTTAATCAGTTTAGTTGCCCTTCTCTGGACTCTCTCCAGCTCAAGGACATCCTTTCTGTGGATTGGTGACCAAAACAGAACCACATACTCAAGATGAGGCCGAACCAGTGATCTACAAAATGGCAAAATTATTGCTTTGTTTCTACAATACATTCCCTTTTTAATGCATGGCAGTACTTTGCTAGCTTTGTTTGCCGCAGCCTGGCATTGCATGTTATTATTCAATCTGTAGTCAATTATGACTTTTTCCATTTCTGACTTCCCTAGTAGAGTTCCCATTAATGTGTATTCTGCTTGCCTGTTTTTAATCCCAAAATACATTACTTTACATTTTGCAACTCATTAAACCTCATCTGCCATGTAGTTGCCCACTCCCCTATTTTACCCAGGTCCTCTTGTAATGTTATAATGTCTAAGCCTGTGCCTATTACCCTCGCAATTTTAGTATTATCTGCAAAGACAGAAACATGGCTATTAAGACCTTCCCCAATATCATTATTAAACAGGTTTATACAGTATTGGGCCTAGCACAGAACCCTGAGGCACGTCACTCTCGACCTTAGACCAATTTGAAAAAGAGCCATTTATTAATATGGCCAATCAGAAAGCAGGGCGCTGCGTCATTACACGGCGCCCGGCTTCCATGATTGGCCATCAAGACGGCCACGGCTGGGTACTGGAGGAAGGCCGCTCCTGGCTGGAGAGGCCCCGGGGGTGACAGGCTGGACATGCGGAGGTGAGAGGGGACAGAGATCTGCACTAAGGGATTCGTATGGGACAGCTTTCTTGTTAATCGGGAAGCCGGGTGGCAAGTCTTTACATGCTGCCTGGCTTCCCGGCTAATCAGGAAGCCAGGTGGCGAGTCATTACACGCCGTCTGAACGGGACTTCCGTCACTCGGTAATTGGTATCGCCGAGTACCGGGAAAAAATTATCGGTACTCGTACTCGGTACGAAAATACCGGTATCGGTGCATCCCTAATGTATATGTAGTGAAGACTAATGCACAGTTAGGTGCAGTATCGTGCACGCCGCACTCTAATGTGCAGGTGAAGTGGAGAGAGCAGGGCTGAAATGGGCATGTCAGCATTGCTCCTTCACTATCTGTTGTCTCATGTCACTGCAAGCCCCTGTAAGCAGTTACCACTTTATTTTGTCCTCCTTACAAAGAGTTGCCCAGTGTAGTGGACTCTACAGGACAGTGTCCAAAATCCCAGCACTGTTCCCCTGGATCTGGGATAGGACAATTGACAGCTATGGCTATTGAGGCCTACTGTGCCGCATGGTAAATCCAGGCCTGCATGTTAGGTTGTTTGGGCTGAGCATGGGGTGGAACAGACACTCTTCACACTAACCTACATGACAATTTTCAATTTTACTTTACAAGTACAGTAATCACCAAAAACGACCAATCTACCACCCATAAATATAATTGTGCACCAGACTTCAGACAATTCTGAAATCACAAATTTGCAATAAATTGACAGCTTTAAAGCAATTTTTTGAAAGATCAAAATGAAATTGAACTATGGCGATTTTATTGAAAGCATTAAGGTTTCTCTATCATATTTGATCAGAACAATTTCGATCCCATCTGATTGCAGGTAATTAAAACCACCATGTTATTTCTTCACTTGGATTGGGATTTGGACATAAAATGGAATTTAAACCTTCGATCACTCTATCAAGTTGTTTATGGCCAGTTTTAGGACTGTCTGAAAACATCCTTTTCAGACAACTGATTTTTTTCCCTCAGAGTCTGTTAGCCAAGGAAAGTTTCCCAAGCATGTAATGTGCCCTCAGACATACACTATATTACCAAAAGTATTGGGACTCCTGCCTTTACTTGCACATGAACTTTAATGGCATCCCAGTCTCTGGGAGTGTAGATTTGCTTCCCCCTCCTCCCCTATATTCGGAGGCTTATAGCAATTACCCACAATAAGTTTACGGCTAGGGTCCGCCATATCGAGCTCTAGCCGTTTAGGAGTATGACTATGGGAATGTTTGACCATTCTTCCAGAAGCACATTTGTGAGGTCAGGTACTGATGTTGGACGAGAAGGCCTGGCTCGTAGTCTCCGCTCTAATTCATCCCAAAGGTGTTCTATAGGGTTGAGGTCAGGACTCAGCACTGCTCAGGACTGTGCAGGCCAGTCATGTTCCTCCACCCCAAGGTTCTCTCATCCATGTCTTTATGGACCTTGCTTTGTGCACTGATGCTAAGTCATGTTGGAAGGGGCCATCACCAAAGTGTTCCCACAAAGTTGGGAGCATGAAATTGTCTAAAATGTCTTGGTATGCTGATGCCTTAAGAGTTTCCTTCACTGGAACTAAGGGACCAAGCCCAACCCCTGAAAGACAACGCCCCGCCATAATCCCCCCTCCACCAAACTTTACACTTGGCACAATGCAGTCAGACAAGTACCGTTCTCCTGGCAACTGCCAAACCCAGACACGTCCATCGGATTGCCAGACAGAGAAGCGTGATTCGTCACTCCAGAGAACATGTCTCCACTTCTCTAGAGTCTAGTGGCGGCGTGCTTTACACCACTGCATCCGGCACTTTGCATTGCACTTGGTGATATAAGGCTTGGATGCAGCTGCTCAGCCACGGAAACCCATTCCATGAAGCTCTCTACGCACTGTTGTTGTGCCGATCTGAAGGCCACATAAAGTTTGGAGGTCTGTAGCTATTAACTCTGCAGACAGTTGGCGACTTCTGTGCACTGTGCACTTCAGCATGCGGTGACCCCGCTCTGTCATTTTACGTGACCTACCACTTCGTGGCTAAGTTGCTGTTGTTTCTAGTTGCTTCCACTTTGTTATAATACCACTAACAGTTAAGAATATTTAGTAGCAAGGAATTTCACGGAACACCTGAATCCAATGATATGGAGGGATGTCCCAATACTTTTGGTAATATAGTATATGATCATGCCCCAATCTGACTGTTATCTCCTGGACTGGGGAAGGATTTTGAATACCCTTAAATTTGCAACACACATAATTACAGGGTTATTCACAAAAGGGTGAAAGAGTTTGGAGAAGGCAGAAGACGTTAACAATATAGGACAACATAGACGAACTGGAAAGTGAGCTGAATTGGAGAATTTTTGCTATCAGCTATTTTGGCCTAGATTATTATTATTATACAGGATTTATATAGCGCTAACAGTTTGTGCAGCACTTTACAATATATGGTTCACTTCTCCTGCCCCTCTAAATTTATCACCATTTTGTGAATAACCCTGTTAGATTCCACAATTTGTGAACAAGTTCCTTTAGATTTCTCAGCACCCATTGATCTATAGACCTATCTAAACAATCCCTTTAATGTATATTTAGACAGGTAGGCCCTTGCACTAAAACAGGGTTGGCAAATTTGAAGAAGAATGTACAATGAGATCACGAGGAGTATATACCGCTCTGGATTTCAGGGGAAAGACATAGGGAAGCAACAGACAGAGCAAAGGACTGCTTACGCAACAAAAAGAAAAAGGATTGTCTAGACCAGACATTATTGCTTGAATATGAGTTTTTTTGTATTTTTTGACTGCGGTGTCTCATTAAAGCAGTTCAATCAGTCTTGTAGTTATACTTTTTTTTTAACACAGTGTGCTGTGCAGCCAGACAAATAACAGAGGTTCTTTCTCTTTCCCTCTGCACAGGAGGTGGGCCTGAACACCTACTGGCATTAGATGCCAATCAGACAACAACTACAAAAGGAAAACAAACAAGTCTGTAGGGTTACTGTACATATATTATAGTACATATCATCGGCACACAACCATTCTAATAATGCAGGACTAATGGGGAAATGTTTAGTCTATCCCCTATGACATTGTCTATCCCTCATTGTACATCAAATAGTTACTCATCACACGGTCTCAGATGACTGCTTCAAGCTATAATCCTATTATAGAGTATTTACAAAACTGGATTATTGCCTATTTTTTTGCCTTTGAGATGATCCCCTTGAAAATATGATCTTAAACAGGCATGATGATGTGAGCAGAAAGTCAGAACTAAATGAGAAATACCAAAACAATGTACAGGGTATAGGTATGCAGAACAAGGTATATATTTTGGATATCTGTACCTGGAAATTACACACTGTTACAGAAGACCTCTCAATGTAACAGTTCATAATTGTACAAGTTGGAAAGAAACAAATGGTGTTATTATTTAGAATAATAGTCTTAAAGGGTATCTATAGTCAAAACCTAAAAATAAATCTGTATTTCTATATTGGAGATTGCACCACATCAAGCAGCAGGGAAAAAGATGCAAAACCAGGATGTTGTTGAACGTGATGGGCAGACAGAAGGCAGTACCACATAAAATATGTTTTCAAGTAAGCATTGCTTGCATTAAAAAACAACTAGATTATGTATTCCTATTGCAATGCTGAGGTTATAACAGGATAGTATATACCGTGACTGCAGCACTCCATTAATCCCATTATCAATGGTTTACCAGGAGCACTGTGGCCATTCAGGACATTAGAGACTGCAGGCAGTTTTAATTAGACTTGCAGTGAGGTAAGAGGGCACACCATGGTGCAACACTACTATTTACGGATGAAAATGGCACTTTAGGCAAAATGCTGAAAGTGCCATCTTTCAGCTGAAATTGCAGTGCATTCCTAGTTTCTTTCCTCCTCGCTGGGTGCTGCTCTGTGTCCCCTCTGACACAGAGCAGCGCCCATCGGGGAGAAGAGAAACTGTCAGGAGGCCGAGCGGAGTGCTGTCAGTGGTGGTGTCACAAGAGGTTGAGCTCTCCTACCACACCTCTCCTTTCAGCCTTTGTGACAAATCAGGATGGATAGCGTTGTGGGGGCGGAGACAGCTGCCAGCTGTCACAGAAGGCGGAGCGGGCAGTAAGGGGGAGGAGTCAGCTGTCAAAATAGACCAAGCTCTCCTGTGACAGCCAATACAGGATGGAACAAGCTGAGCCGGAACTACCATACAGGCAGCACAAGTGGCTGCTTGAGGGCGCTGGTGGGGTGAGGGCTGAAAAACGCTGCTTCCCATACACAGAGGCAGTGGCATGGATGGGGCTCTAAGCTTCAGTTTCTTATAGTCTGAGCACCGCCCACCGTTCCCTCTGCTGTGTGCTCTCTCCGGAGCCTGCTGGAAGCCTGCACTGTCCCTGAAGCTGTCACCCCCTGAGATATTAACATATGAATGGGTAGCGGTATTTTCATATCGATAACCAGTGACCGATTCATATGTAAATATTGCGGCTAATTGATATACAAATCACCCCCCCCCCCCCCAAGGGCTCACAGTATTCTTGGATTGCATGGCACTCAATGTAATGAAGGAAGTACCACCTACCATTGCTGCTAAGGAAGAAAAACCAGCCTGAAGACTGCAAGAAAAAGGTATGTTTAAGTATGTGTATGGTATATACTTCCGTTATATTGGCAATCAGTGTGAATACCTTCGTTACATTGGCGGTCAGAGTGAATACTTTCATTACATTGGTGGTCAGTGTGAATACTTTTTCTACATTGGCGATCAGTGTGATTACTTTTGTTACATTAGCGGTCAGTGTATATATCTTCATTACAATGGGGCGGTAAGTTAGAAAACTTCCATTACATTGGTGGTCAGTGTATACACCTTCATTACTTTGGCGGTCAGTGAGAATACCTCCTTTACATTGGTGGTCAGTGTATATACCTTTATTACAGTGGTGGTCAGTGTATATACCTCCGTTACATTGCTGGTCAGTGTATATACCTTTGTTACATTGGCGGTCAGTATGAACATTTTTATTGCATTGGTGGTCAGTGTGAATACCTTTGTTACATTGGTAGTCAGTGTGAATACTTTTGTTACATCGGTGATCAGTGTGAATACTTTTGTTACATTGATGGTCAGTGTATATACCTTCATTACATTGGTGGTCAGTGAGAAAACTTTCATTCCATTGGCGGTCAGTGAGAATACCTTCATTACATTGGCGGTCAGTGTATATACCTCTCGTTGTAAAAGGGGGTTCTTGGTATGAAAGGGGGGATTCTAATGTGAAAGGAGGTCCCCCCTAAAATCCATACCAGACCCCTATCTTGAAAAAGTTTTTTTTTACATTGTAAACTGGGATACCTCAATATTTTGCATACTATTAACGATAAAAAAGGTTGTTTTATAAATTAAGGGTTCAATTAAAATTGAAATATGTTAGTTACTGGTACATGCTGGAGGTAAATTATGTTTTTATTTTGTGTTATTATTATGGAGATTGCAAGAGGGTGAGTAGGAACATCCCCAAAAACTTTAGATTGTAAGCTCTTTGAGGGCAGGGACCGATGTGAATGTAAAGTATGTAAAGTGCTACGTAAATTAGCAGCATATACATGCTCGCAATAATAATAAATCTATCGTGGAGGGGAACAAAACCAAGTACTATGACAATGGAATCTAATCAATGGATCCCTAAAAAGATATAACAAGCCAGTGGGAGATTTTGTCTCTCAAGCTTCACCAACTGAAATGCTGCCTTACTGGAACTAAATACATTCTGAAATTGCAACTGGAAATGTGTTTTTACAAAAATCTAATTTCATGTTTGTAACAAGTGGCTTCCTCTCCAGGTTCAGTGCTGGAACTTCATTGAGTACATGAAGTGTAGGTTGGACCTGCCCTAAAGGTGCCCATACACTGTTCGATTATCGTACGAGAATCGCAAAGTGTATGGAAGGCGTGCGACCGTTTCTACTGTATGGTCGCACGTCTTCCGTCGAACAAGCAGGCTTGTTAGTGGCCTGCTTGTCACAGGTCACTTATGGGTTATTACAGGTGAAAAGAGTAAAGTCAATTATCCCCCTGTCTGATCATCTGCTTGTATATTGATTAAGTGGGATGGAAAATCCAGTTTCATGCTGACTGCATTGGAGTGTGTACACAGTCATTCAACTTTTCTTGTATGCCATATGATTTGAAACTTCAACAGAGTTGCTGAACAACTGAACTGTTCAGGCTTGACCATATATGCATGTGTGGCCATTTTTTTTAAAGCTGGGCTTTAGGGAAGCAACGTAATGAACAGTTAAAAATGCATGTGTGAGAACTGTTTTGACTGCCAAAAATGTATGCAGCCAGTTAGTGGCCCAGAGACCCCTGCTACATACCACAGCCAGATGATCTACTCTACTGCAGCAGAGGTATTACTTGATCAAGAACACTGGGGGGAATTTATTAGACATGTGCGATTCGTTTCGTTCCGAATCGAAATTCGGACGAATTTTCGGAAATTCGGACATTCGGATGTATCCGAATTCCGAATTACAGACATAACGAATGCAAACGAATCCGAATTTCCATTTCCGAAATTCGGTAGCGTTAGTACGAACGTTCGTTTCGTTTTTGTTTCTTATTCGTTTCTTATTCGTTTCGTTCGTTGGAGCAAAGTGACATTAGAGAAGGAGAAAAATATTTTTTTGCAAACGAACGAACGAAACGAATAAGAAACGAATAAGAACAGAAAACGAAATGAACGTTCGTACTAACGCTACCGAATTTCGTCCGAATTCCGAATCCGAATTGACTTTCACACACGAATCCTGAAAAACGAAATAACACAAATCCGAATTTAAAACGAAACGAAACTAAACAAATTTTTTGGCAGTGCACATGTCTAGAATTTATTAAAACTGGAGAAGACAGAATCTGGAGCAGTTGTCCATAGTAACTAATCATCTTCTCTCTTTAGTCTGTTCAGTTAAACTTTGAAAATGAAAGATATTAGCTGATTGTTCCCATAGGCAACTGCTCCAGATTTTGTCTGCTAAAATTTTGATCTCTCCTGTTGTAATACTATCCATATACGCTGCCTGGCCACAAAAAAAGTCACACACTCTAATTATTTTTGGACCACCTTTAGCTTTGGTTACGGCACACATTGGCAGTGGCATCATTTCAATAAGCTTATGCAATGTCACAACATTTATTTCCATCCAGAGCTGCATTCATTTTTCACCAAGATCTTGTAGTAATGATGGAAGTGTCGGACCACTGCATAAAATCTTCTCCAGCACATCCCAAAGGCTCTCAATGGGATTAATGTCTGGACTCTGTGGTGGCCAATCCATGTGTACAAATTATGTCTCATGCTCCCTGTAGCACTCTGTCACAATTTGATCGCAATGAATACTGGCATTGTTCTTGGAATATATCCGTGCCTTCAGTCATTCAATATATTCAGGTAGGCAGTTGATCTCAATTTTTGGGGACATAACCTTGGTGAACCTAAACCTGACCATCTGAAGCAACTGCATCAGAACATCATGAACACTTATTCAATGGAAGGATCTTAACTATTTTCTTAGCTAAATGCTGGTGGTGACTTTTTTGACCAGGCAGTGTATTTATAAGCCATGGAGTGCATATGCACAGATATTTCTCCAGTTGTGATATTATCTGTATATACATCTGCAAGCTGTGGAGTGCAGGCAGGGCCGGATTCCCCACAAGGCCACCGAGGCCCAGCCTCCGGGCGGCAGGGAGCGGCGCATTGCGGAAGCTGGCCTTAGGGCAGCAGGGAGAGTAAATCCAGCCCTGAGTGCAGGAGAAGTAAACAATCTAGGACAACATAGCTGAACTGGAAAGTGAGCTGAATTGGAATTTTCTTTCCAAATCATCAATATTGGCCTAGATTGTTCACTTCTCCTGCCTTCTCCAAACTCATCTTCATCCTTTTGTGAATAACCATGTAAACAATTGGTTTTAAATTGGTTTTAAAAACACTTTACAGAGACACTGCTACCTTGCCAATTGGTAAAGTGAAAGTATATGTGTAAAGATACTGTAACCAAATGGGTCTCTATATGATGTGATAAAAATATCTCCTTTAGGGCTGGAATTGTAATCGGCAGCAGCAGCAGTTCCAATTCCAGCCCTAAAGAAGTTATTTTTATCAAGTCATATAGATATCAATTTGGTTAATAGTATATTTAGAGTCCAGAAAACATAAAACAAAAAGGAGCACCTCCATAGTGTAAAACAGTATTTAATAAAAAGAAGGCACACAGCTAGTGCTGTATTTACAAACAACTGTGGAATACAGGCATATAGCAACGATGGGTGAACGTAATCACAAACAGAGACGAGCTGGAGTGTTGATGTTAAACCAGAGTCTTCTGCCCCCAAGTGTTCCACGGGTTTACGCGTTTCAGAGGCCACGTCCCCCTTCATCAGAACCCATCGCCTCTGAAACTTACAAACAGTTGTTTGTAAGTACAGCCCTAGCTGTGTGCCTTCTTTTTATTAAATACTGTTTTACACTATGGAGGGGCTCCTTTTTGTTTTATGTTTTCTAGATTGCCGGTTACCCTGACTAGTGGGAGCTGCCTTTAGAAGTGTTATCAGTTTGTTTGCATGTTAAGTGGCGGGTGCTGGCGCCGGTGTTTTCGCTTTTCTTATATTTTGAGTCTATTCCAATTGTTATCCCATTCTAAGCCCTGGTGAAGAGTTTAAAATGGAGTGTTGTTGCCCCCGAAACGTGTTGGCTGTTTTTTGTTTGATCAGATTGTGAAAGCATTTTTGGACTCACCTTTTTTCACCTATTGGTTTGGCACACTTTATTTTTGAACACTGAGTGTGACTTCTGGTTACCCAGCAAGAAAGGCCTGTTTTGTTTTGGAGCTGCCTTGGCAGTGAACCTTTTGCAAACTTTCTGGACGATTTAAGCGAGCATAAAAACCCCAGCACCTCTTAAATTGGTTACTTTGGAGTATTTTTGTAAAGGGGCTCACAACCTACCAATGCTCACCTTGTCAATATTCCCCCACTGGTCTTTCCACCACCTTAGTTGGTGAAATGACCTTCCATATAGGGGAGTGTGTGCCCTTTTTCATTGTGATGGCGCTCGGGTCTATCAGCCAATCACTAGGTCTGAGCATTGTCACATGACGAGGGAGTGTTGTCACCACTCTTCCTAGCATCTGACACTGTAAATTGTGGTGTGACAAAAGAATGATCTAAAAGGGAGATGGCAAGGTGAGTATCACTGGGTCTGTGAGGGAGGGAGGGGGGGCGGCGAGGGGACTCTTTAAACAGTCATTGTCATTTTGCCCTGAATAGTTAAAGTAACAGCGTCTCCTTACATACATATTTCAAAAATCGGAATGATCTACAAAACCTGTGCCAAACATGCAGGGTACGATAAAAGAGGTCATATGAGGACAGCAGACAGGCAAAGATGCATGTATTGGCTTTCCAGGCCAAAATCCCAGCAGATAAATGACCTTGGCAGTTGGTGGCAAAAAAAACAACTACACACCATAGTTATTAGCTGTTTCCTCTAACACAATTTAATCTTTCAATCTTTAAAGTAATTGAAATCTACTGTATGGCAGTGATGAGAAATCTAGTAGGGGCGGCTTAAGGGTAGCCCCTGACATATCTGAGCTACCCTTAAGGGGTTATTGTAAATTTGGTATTATTAGGACATTACATTGAAACAGCCCGTGAAAACATAATCTGCTGTTTGTGTATGTTTAAATTGAAGTTATGTTTGGGTGAGCAGAAATGAGCATTACGGGGACATTCTAACATATTTGCAGTCGTCAAAATTTTGACTGACATTGCGTTCACTGTGGTCCACAGCATTCCGAATATTTTTTTAGATCTAGGGATTAATGGGGATGGGGTATTCTGACTAGATTTAATTTATTACATTCCCTTATTTTTACATTTGTTTCTTTATGGGGGGGGGCTCATTTAGATGGCTCAACCAACCTGCAGTAGATCACCTTTCAGAGCAGTGACTGCCTGGCTACTGAATAACAGCAGATACTGCTGCTTGCTGAATGTTGTTTGTTTTTGCTCTTGTTTTTATTCCAGTGGGGATTCTCGATTGCAATACTGTGCCATAACCATGCACCCATGCAGTTGCGGCATGGTCCTATTGATTGCAATGGTCACGTTTTGCAAGCGGCACCACCTTTTAAATCTGACATGCTGTTTAAATGTGCTTTGCACCACAGAAACGGCATGTATAGCAGCCTGAGTGCCTGCTATTTTATCTTTTAGGTGGGCAGTCAGGGGTGGTAAAAACATAGATCAGCAGCCTGTTTTTACCACCCCCTTGCTGCCTGTCTGAATGAGCCCTTTTTATCTTGGAGACAGAGGTTCAACAAAACAGGAAGTGCTAGGAAATTTCTCTAATGGGCACAGAAACAATAGTAAAAACACATTTTCTAGTACAGCGGGTGAAGGTTTGTATTGCTGTTTGTGCTTTTCTGTCACGGTGATCCTTGTTCCCTTGGTTCTTGTCCTGATGTCACAGGGACACAAAGTGAGAGCAAATCACCCCAGTGGCATCAAAGACAGAGAAAAACCCACCAGACATTTTCACCCTCCCTGACTATATCCAAAACTAAAATTTGGGATTTAATATATCAAGCTCTAGATGCATTATAGTGATAGCATTAAAAAAATAGGCATTTAAATGTGATTTCATTGGTAGAAATAGGAGCGTCACTCACTGATTTTGTTCATTATGGAGCAAAACAACACAAACATTTCACTGAGTTCTCATCTAAGCCATTTGACTCCGTGTACATTTTATGCAGAATTACACACCAATTGTACTCCTTTGTACAAGGCCTTAAATGTGGGCTGAGTACAACCATCTGGCAAGCCTGGTATTTGCCAAAAGGCATGTTTCAGTCCTAATGGTCTTTTGTGAGTTTTTGGGAGCTGCTCAGAATCATTTGGGTCCGTTTTCGTGCAATACCAGGAATCCATTGCAGCCTATGCATTTGGCCCACTCTGTTGTACTGGGTTGGCAGACATTTGCATGCCTAACCATTATGTTTCTTATTTGTTCATTTGCCAAATGTTGATTAATACTCAAATATGAGCTGGTGTACTTTTTAAGCCATGGCTGCTTTTTTGCCCCAATGTGGCACTGTCTAAGACATGAATACAGTGAAAAATAATTGAATATCTCTACAGATAAAGAACATGTTAGGTACACAGTGGTACAAGCTAGCATTTGCTCTGGTATGTTTTCTCACTTTTAGGTTTCCCGGCCTGGTAAACCTTAATCGATTTGATCATTTCTGAATACAGTTTACAAGGATTCTTTGTTGCCAGGCAGATCTATCTTCACAAGTCCAACATGTTTAGGTTTAGTGGATCATAGCTGACAACATGATTCATTTTACCCAAGACAGAGTGCTCTGCTCCTGGTTTTCACACTAATTTCCCAGATGAATTAATCTGAACTAAATTGAATGAACATCATTTCCTTAATTCAGCCTATGTTAATTGAATGGGGGACTAAGTGAAAACATTGGAGGCAGGATGCTTAAGTTCTGGGTGCAACTGATTATGTTCAACAATCAAACTGGGTGTACATAAAATGTACTGTACATGCTTTGTTACTGCAGTGTTAGATTATACTGTGTGCTGCAGAATTTCTAACTGATATGTCTAGATTAAAGGAAATGTCTATTTTTTTTTTTATGTAGATGCTGCATTTAACCTGTGTGCCAAACACAGTGGGATTTATGTTTCTTCAAGTAAATCTGCATTTTGCCCATGCAAGGAAAAGCAACAGATTCACGTCAATGACAGCGGCTTTAGATGCACATACTTACCATCCTTTCCATACTTCTAGTCCCATTTAGCTGCCAGAAGCAAAGAGAGGAAGACCTGAGTAGGTTCCAAGTCACAGCCTTAAGCTTACATAGGACTTGAAGGGTCTCTCTGAACCCTCACATGACAACACTAGGTGCCTGAGCAGGCAGTCATCAAACAATAGCACCAACACATGGAAGGGAGAGAACTGAGTCACATGCACCCACATACCTAGAATTACCATGTAGTTTGCTACACTCCCCATAGCAGAGAATGGAAGCTGAATATGTTTTGCTGCAGGAGCCGCCATTAGGTCAGGAGCAGCCGAGTCTGTTGCTATTCCCTGCATGTGAAAAACACAGGTTAGGTTTAAGATTCTTTGTAAAATAATCAATTAAATTGCCAAGTGAGATTTACTTCTCATCGCACCTGACCATCCTTGAACTATTCTCATTGTGACGAATCCTAAATTGATTCGCTCATCTCTAAAAATATGTATGAGTGATTGTTGAAAATGTCTGTTTTCACATGCTAAGATTTCTCAGAATGTCGGAGAAAAACACTGCAGTTGATTCAAAATTGCTTCCCATTCCATTTCTGTGGAGCAGTTCCCATTGCTCCACAGAAAAAGGAATGAACCTTCTGTGTGATGAATTTCCACACCACCTGGATTAGATCAAATGTTGTGCTCTCGTAACAGGGATGGGAAGATTTTTTAAATCTTTTGTTATTCTCATTGATCTACCTGTCGCAAAGTGTACCTCATGCTCAAAGTGTCCCTCTGGTCACTCCAGGTATAGTTTTTTTTTACCTCTATAGTGTTATAGCACGCACCTCCAGCTGCTTTCTACGGCACCCCCCGAGCCTTAAACTTCTTGAAACACTAATCTACCTATACTGACATCAGTTAGTTAGCACTTTGATTTGACCCCCCTTCTGCCTCCCCAACCTCACAACCTCACTATATAAAGCTTAATGTGAAAAAGTAAACAGTAACAAATGTACCTGTAGCATATAATTTCTAATTGGAAGCAATCCTTATCACTTTGTCTTAAATTATATTGTAACGGCTTCCTTATATCGTAAAATGCTGCACAAACTGTTGGACCTATATAAATCCTGTATAATAATAACAACAACAACAACAACAGAGCACTTCTGCAAAGATCACAGTGCCTAGGCACACATTGTTTTTCTAGTTTCACAAGATTCTTTCAGGTGTTTGATAGGCCCACCCTGCTTCTCATTTCTGGATTGAATTGACGGTGTTGTCTTGAAAGAGAAACATAGTCGCCGCCTCCACTAATATGGTGGCTGCCTCACAGCCACACAGCACTGTGAAATGGGTGGCAAAAGAGCAACTGCATAATAACTACTGTAAGTTCTATATCGTGACCTAACTAACCAATAGTGAGGTATATGAGCTGGGAAGGAGTGAGCCAAAGTTGGTAGAGCATATCAGGGTTTGGGACTCTCAGGGCATTCTAAAGCAGCCATTCTCAACCAATGTTCTGTGGAGCCCTAAGGTTGCTTCTGAGGTTGCTAGAGGTTTTTCATTGACCACCAATGTAATGGGCATGCTTTCCACGGCCCCCATTTAATTAATTTTAGTAGGGGTTCTCTTGGACCTGAATATTATTTCAATGGTTTTCATGGGGTAAAAAAGTTGAGAAAGCCTGCTTAAGATTGATAATATGATATGTTTGTGAACCTACAAGTACTTACCATCATTTCAAACTATCCCAATTTCAGGACTCTCTATTCCTATTTCCTCAAAAGTGATTTTTTTTTTTGGTCTGATGTATAGACCTCTTTGTACTATTTCACTACCAAAAGTCTTAAACCACACTAAACCTTTCATCCACCCTCTAGATCAGGGATCTGAAAGTACTGGCACACGGGCCAATTCCAGCCTGCAAACTGGTACCATGTGGCCCGCAGCTGTCTGACAAGTCAGCAAAATTGTAGAAATGTCACCAGCACACCAGTCCTTTTAAGATAGCAAAAGCTTCATTTATTGAAGTTTTTTGTCATATGACCAAACAAGCGCTTTCGGGACCGCGCAGGGTCCCTTCATCAGGCTTTAGCATTTAGCCTGATGAAGGGACCCTGCGCGGTCCCGAAAGCGCTTGTTTGGTCATATGACAAAAAACTTCAATAAATGAAGCTTTTGCTATCTTAAAAGGATTGGTGTGCTGGTGACGTTTCTACAATTTTGCTGACATTCGCGGCGCCATCCGCGGTCACTGCGAGCACCCCCCACTACAAGGGACATATCGGTAAGGAGTGCGACAAGGATAGTACTTATTGTCTGACAAGTCAGACACGCAGTCACGGACCACGTACCCAACTTGGGGGAGCAGCTACATGGTCTGTATCTCTGTCAGATGCAGACTGCATAGCTGCTCCTGGTGGTGCAGGCGCTCAGTGTTAGCAGCATGCGCTCTGACAGCCTTCACTGAGCGTCGGCCAAAAGGAAGGATTAGTAAAGTCTGCACAAGCCAAATGAACCACTGGACCACCAGGGAATGCGCCCCCTCCCTGCAAAAAATGTAAGCAGGTGAGGGGGCTGTTTCTTTAATTTTAAGAAGGTGTCAGTGTGTGTGTGTGTATGTATATTTGTGTGTGTATATTTCTGTGTGGGGGGCTGTGTGTGTATTATTATGTATTACCGTATTTTGCGGTCCATAAGACGCACCGGACCACAGGACGCAGGGAGGTCCGGCACGCCTTATGGAGTACTCAAAAGACTGTAGCTTCTGCCACAGCTTCTATGACAGAAGCTGCAGTTAGTGACTGCTGGGACAGGTGGCGCTGTGATTACAGCGCCAGGTCTCAGTGATCACACAGAGCAGACGAAGAACGTCCGTTCTTTGTCTGCTCTATGGTGATCTCGATCGTCTCCGCTGCTCGGTTTTAATACGAGTGATCTCATTAGATCACTCATATTAAACGAGCAGTGGCTCCTACTGCTGAACTCGATCGCCGCCGCCGCTGCTCGGCTTTAACACGAGTGATCTCATTAGATCACTCGTATTAAACGAGCAGTGGCTCCTACTACTCGCCCGGCGAACGAAACTGCATGTCTCGGGCGTCGGGATGCGCTCCATAAGACGCAGGCACGTTTCCCCCTCCTTTTGGGGGGAAAAAGTGCGTCTTATGGAGCGAAAAATACGATATTTTGTGTGTGTATTTCTGTGCGTGTGGGAGTCTGTGTTTCTCTGTGTGTTATTGTGTGTGTATTTATATGTGTGTGTATTAGTATGTG
Source organism: Nanorana parkeri (assembly GCF_000935625.1). Classification (NCBI taxonomy): domain Eukaryota; kingdom Metazoa; phylum Chordata; class Amphibia; order Anura; family Dicroglossidae; genus Nanorana; species Nanorana parkeri. Next base: position 1,147,720 of record NW_017306351.1, on the reverse strand, counting down.
TGTATTTCTGTGTGTGTGAGGGGGGGTGTATTTCTGTGTGTGCGTCTTTCTATGTGCGTGCATATCTCTGTGTGTGTGTTGGGGGGGTTCTCTGTGTGTATTAGTGTGTGCGTATTTCTGTATGTGGGGTGTGTGTATTTCTTTGTGTGTGCATTAGTGTGTATGTATTTCTGTAGGTGTGTGTGTGTGTGTGTGTGTATTTTGTGTGTGTGCGTGTATTAGTGCATATTTATTTTGTATGTGTGTGGAGGTGTATTTCTGTGTGTGTGTATTAGTGTATATGTATTTCTGTTAGGGATGTTCAGATACCAGTGCCGATACTTGGCATTTTCCTGAGAACTACCAGGGTTGCAGATGTTGCAGCTGGGACCTGGCTCTGGCACTCCACCACTGTCCTGAAATCATTTGCCGATATTGTTTTAGAAAAACTGTCACATGATAATAAACAAAAATGTATCAGTACTTGTGTCTGTGAGTACTTGGACAAGTATCAGTACTTGTACTTGAAAACATTGTATCGGTGCATCCCTTATATATATTTATTTAAAAAATCGTACATTACAACAGAGATGTACAAATCCCAGGATCTCCGTATGCTCCATGCAAATGACCGCTGCCTTCTAACTTTTGAGTTTTTCTCTAGTCTAGTCTTGGAGCTCGAAACGTATCTGTATATGTACTTGTACCGAGTACTGTACTTGGCATCTGAACATCCCTAATTTCTGTATGTTTGTGGGGGTGTGTGTATTTCTATGTGTGTGTGTGTGTGTGTATATCTCTGTTTGCGTATTTCTGTTTGTGATTGAATGTGTGAATCTATAGGTCCTCTATGATTATAAATAAAACCTGTGTAAAAAAAAACACACACATACTGTGTGCTGCCACTGCACTCATATATACATGTATACATACTGATATGACACACACAGAAAGATTAACACACATACCGACATCACTCACAAAAATCCTGACAATACATACACACAAACCATCACAGAAAATATACTAGCATTGCATACAAAGAAGCCAACAACAAACACATATACTGACATTATAAACACACATGGACATTAACACTGACACTGTATATAGTTAAATTTTGTTTTGAAGTATAACATTTTATTACATTTGGCAACTTTTTGTTTAGTCTTCATATACATTTTGTCACTGAAAACATGCAGCTGCTCAGGGCCGAATTAAGAGCATCATGGGCCTGGTGCTTAGGATTTTGGTGGGCTTTTTTATGGAAATGGCGACAGTCACCTCTTCCCCCTGTCCGGGCTGTGATTTGTAGTCTCTTTACAGCTTGGAGTCTGGTGGAGCACCAGGGCCCGGTTGCAGCTGCGACCCTGGTAGATCTGCCACTGACTCCAAGATGTGGGGATATTATAAATCTTAGCAATACATCATACAGCAATACAGAATACCAGCTGTAGAGGACTACAAATCCCAGCAATAACGTATACAGCAATGCAGAATATAAGCACTAACTATAGAGGACAACAAATCCCAGTAATGCATTACAGAGCAATGCAGAATACCACCAGCTATAGAGGACTACAAATCCCAGCAATAACGTATACAGCAATGCAGAATATAAGCACTAACTATAGAGGACAACAAATCCCAGTAATGCATTACAGAGCAATGCAGAATACCACCAGCTATAGAGGACTACAAATCCCAGCAATAGTTTATACAGCAATGCAGAATAATATGAAGCTACATACTCTGTGTTGCTCCAGGTTCACGGCCTGATGTCTCCAGAGTCTCAAGAGAGCTGTGTGGGATTTAGAGGGGGCTGTGCAGGCTCTCAGGAGGCTGTTTAGGTTCTTAGGTGACCATTGCGGCTCTATGTGGGCCAGTACAGGCTCTCAGGCGGTCAGTATGGGCTCCAGACGGTCAGTGTGGGCTCTTAAGCAATCAGCGCAGGCTCTCATGTAGTCAGTGCGGGCTACAGGTGGTCAGTGAGAGATCCAGATGGTCAGTGCCGGCTCCAGGGGGTCAGTGGGGCTCCAGGCAGTCTGTGTGGGCTCTCAGTCGGGCAGTACGGACTCTCAGGCAGTTAGTGCTGGCTCTCAGGTGGTCATTGAGGGATCAATGCCCCCCCTCAGTCCTGCGCCCGGGGCAAGTGACCCCCCCGCACCCCCGGTTGTTACGCCACTGCAAGGTGGTTAGTGCGGGCTCCAGGTGGTCAGTGCGGGCTCCAGGTGGTCAGTGAGCGATCCAGGCAGTCAGTGAGGGATCCAAGCAGTCAGTGAGGGATCCAGGTGGTCAGTGCAGGCTTTCAGGTGGTTACTGCGGGCTCTCAGGCGGTCTGTGCGGGCTCTCAGGCGGTCACTGCAGGCTCCAGGGAGTCAGTGGGGCTCCAGGCGGTCAGTGTGGGCTCTCAGGCGGTTAGTGCGGGCTCTTAGGTGGTCATGTGGGTCAGTGCGGGCTCCAGGGGGGTCAGAGAGACTGGTGACTGCAGCCGCAGCAGATGCGGCTCTCTGCTCAGGTGCATGCAGGGGGCCCTCTGATATGCCTGAATAGAGGGCTAGGCTCCATAGTCAGCTTGGCACGGCCGCAATCCGGGTCAGCCTGGGCCTATTTGCAGGGGCGGGCCTGGAGCGGGAGCTCCACCCGCCCCTATGTTAATCTGGCCCTGACTGTACTGTGTGAGAGAAATTTTAAAGCTGCCACTGCTGACTTCTTCTTAAATGGCTAGATTCCTGGCTGTGATGCTGGAACAAGTAGTCAGATCATGAATCCTGACTTAGCTCTGACTTTACTCGCTTCATTCTTTTGCCAGACCAATTACTCAAAGTACGGAAGACAGAGACAGCCAGGCAACTAGCAATTTCAGAAGATAAAAAAGATCAGCCTCCATATTTCTCTGTTATGTGGAAAAAGTAGAAACAGTTTCTCTACAGAAAATTTATAGGAAGCAGTTTCATGGGGCCTTGGTTGTATACTTATTGATGTTTAAGAAATGTTATACGGAGTGATCTTTATGGAGCAGCAGGAAATTTATATGCAATTGTTATGTGGAATTATAGGAAGTAATCAGGGGGCAAAACATGACTTACTTGAAGTAGCTATATGATACATGGAGCTATCAGGAAGGGCCATAAAGATAGGCAGAAATTATAGACAGTAGAGATATAGCAAAGTGTTATATGAAGCAATTGGAAGAACTATAGGACAGAATGATTTTACTGTTTACATCAATCTGCTTCTGCTCTTTCTTTGACCAGTTTATTCTGCAATATTTAAACGTACAGTTTAATACATTACTTCATAATTGTGCTTGTCTTTATATATTTTTTTTATTAATCACACATCTGTATTTATCTATATACTGTACTTTTATAACTCACCTACATCAATCCTCATGTCAATTTCTGACCCAGTAGAGCCCATACCTACCACAAGGCATTCCACACCTACCACAGTCACGATCTCTAAGCTTATTTTTATTTTTGTCATGGCAGTTTCTTTTAGTTTTGTACAAAGCAGAGAATAGTGAATACCTTTGTGAGGCTTACCTTGTGAAGCATTTTTCATTGTTTGGGAGTGACAGCACAGAAACAAGGAGATTTTGCCAATTGAGACATAAACAGCAATAAAAATCTAAAACACCTTTCTCTATTTTGTTATGGTGTACTGTCCATCACAACAAAAGTTCAGAATTATCTCCCTATGAAAAAATATGCATTTTCAGAAGGAGTTTTAGCCTCCATATACATATTACAATTAGATATCTTCACATCTAAAAAACACAAATTAAAGTTTTGCTTAAAATTACCCTCCCACCAAACCACTGATACGCAGTTGACACACACTTGCCTGCTGCTCTGTTGATTTGGCAAAAACACACCCTCTGTGAGAGCCAAGTCAGATGGTGTCAAAGCTTATGGTTAACTTCTTCCTTCTCCTATTCAGATGACAGTGTCCAGGTGAGGGCATTTATTGAGGACTCTGATGGAACAGAGGAGTGTGGGGACGGTGGTCTGAGGAGGCAAAAAAACACATGGAATCAGGAAGCAATTTTTTTCTCCTGTTGGAGCAAATTGAACCATGCTTTTATAGGGTTTTTTTTGCCTTCCTCTGGATCAACAGTGGGTAATTGTGGGCATAGCATTCAGTTTAAGCTTTTTTTTTCATATCTCTATAGGTTGACTTCGATGGGCATGTGTCTTTTTTCAACCTGACTAACTATGTAACTATGTAACTACCTATTGATAATACTATCTTAAGTTAGATCATCAAAAAAAATTCAAACTGCTTTGAGTCCAGGCATTACTGAAGTCACTTTATACCTATGCCCTGATGAAGGGGGAGTTTGTAAACCCCTGGAATGCAATGGCTCTTTTATATTATTGATCATCTAATAAAATACCTTTATGAACTCAGTCACATTGGGGTGGCACCCTTGCTATGTTTTACATATATGGAACTTTCTTAAGACCCCCACTTCCGTCAAAGGGTTTTTGTCACCTGGGAGCACCATCACAGAAGAAATTCAGCTTAATAAATTAGATGGTCACTCAGATCCTTGTAACTAGTGTAAAGTACCTAAAACTGTCGATATATTGGCCTCCTGTTATCCCCTGAATAGCAGAAGTTTGGTATTTTGACTAGGGTCAAATTAGGTTCTACACTGAACAGAGGGATGACTTTATCAGTGTGCTGCTTCCCCTTGATTTTGCAATCAGTAGCCTGTATGCCTGCCCAGGACTTTATGTAGTGTTGTAGCCACAATGAAGGTCTCAGGCAAGGCCTTCCTGGTTGGCAGGGGTGTCTGCATCATAAGAATGTTTGAAGAGAATTACACTCCTTTTACCGAATAAGACAGTTCATATATATATGCATTCCAACTGTTAAATTAGCTGTTAACATGGAGCTAAGCTTTAAAAGTACTATAATGTGTAACATTGCATCCAATAATTATATTTGATGGGGTGTTTTGTATATCTGATAGAAAAAGATATTTGAAATCATAGAGCAATGAAATGCAATTTAAAATGTATTTTTTCACTGATCATTTTTAAATTCACCACAGAATACCAATTCAACAATAACACTAATCAGACTAATATTTTTTAACAGTTTATTCTAAATTATATTATACATTAATTCATTTGTACTTGATTTTAAATTAATGAGATATGTGAAATGATCTTCTTGGATGAGGATCCACCCCAAACATACAGGGTTGAAAATCCACCTTAAACATACGAACCTTGGCAGAACAATAGCACCTTTTGCACACTGGACATATAGGAGGGTATACCCATAGCAAGACAGCCATTCATGTGCAGCCCCCTGACACAATGTAAATGCGGTTTAGGATTAGGTGGTGCTTCAAGACTAAAAACATAGATTCTTCTCTTCAAATGCCAGCCCAGCACTGACAGCTCCCTTATTTTTTTATGTCAGAAGAAATTTGGCAGCCTGTCTCCCTTTAAATGTAAGTGTTGCAAGCTAATAGAAACCAACAAAAAACGGACTTCAGAGAGAGACTTTGTTGTGATCTTTTCTTTTTTATTCTTTATTTATAAATCAAAGGTCTTCCGTTTCTCTGATTTCTTCCACTCCTCGTATCCACATAGCCACTGTAAGGGGAGAGGAGCTCTGCCAGAGGCTAGGAATACAGTCTTTAGCAGCATCCAACAAATGGTGAACCACAGATCATGAGTAAGCTTTCCTGGACATATCTGTGTTGTGTAACAGTAAAATAGTTGGGTCCTCATGTATATCAGATTCTGTGAATTTCCGTTTAATAATACGGACCACAGACCAAAATTGTGATAAAGCTGGACAAGTCCAGTAAATATGAAGTAGGGTGCACTAGTCAGAGTTACATCTCCAGCAGACATTGGCATCCCACAATGAATTCTGTGTAAAAGCGCCGGAGTCCGGTTCCATCTTGTGAGGACCTTATAATTGGTCTCCTGATGTTTCGTGAAGATGGAAGAGTACAGGGTAAAATGAATAATATTCCGACAGTGAGCATCTGAGAATGTGGTCTGGAGCTCCTTTTCCCAGTGTTTCCAAATATAAAAAACACAGGCTTCTGGGATGTTGAGGAAGAAAGAGTAGTGTATATCGCAGAGAGGGTATACCTAATTGGACCCTGGGAGTCATAGAGTCATTCAAAAAATGTAAGTGGGCCTTTAAAGTTTGTTGCTGGTGGCAAAGAAAGTAAAAAGTGTCTCAACCGAAAGGCTTTCCAATGATCTAAACTTAACTAGCTATCTGGAGCAGTAAGGGACGTGACGGAAGGCCACGATCCACCACAGGGGAAATGGGAAACTTGAAACTTGAGTTGCTGGAATTGAAAAGGGCATGTCAAAACTCTTGGTGGAAAATCATGGTTACCAATAACTGGGTAGAGGGGGGAAGCCTTGCCGCAAAAGTGACCACGGTAAGACCAATACAGCCTTTGGGAACAAATAGCGTCCGTCGGCATCAGTCTGGCAATCCAAGAATGTCCAGGGAACCTGTCTAGAAAGCACAATGGAGACCCCCTCTCGATTTTGAGGACACAGTGCAAGAGTGGTAAGAGACCGGAAAGTGGGAATCCCAAAGCGAGGGGGCAGTGTCAGCTCTAAAATAGGTTTCTTGGATGAAGGCCAGATGAGATCTCCATCTCCTAAGGTCATGTAGTAATAGTCTCCGTTTCTCGGGGGTATTGAAGCTCTTAGCATAAATAGTGACCAGCTGTGGGGAACTAACTAGAGGGGCTCTAAACCTCGGTGGCAAGAACTCCAAACCGCTTGGTCTGGAGGATGCCTGGCCTACTGGGTGGAGAAAGGGCTTGGCAAGAGGTCATGGAGCAGGGGAACTAAAATCCGCTGCGGATTGACAGCTTCAGATAAGTTGAAATACAGTTAAATGAATAGCACCTTAACTATACCAAAAAAGAGATCAGGAATTCTGCAATGTAAATCTAAACATCAAAACTAGTGGATAACCATAGAAAGATAAACCATGGTGGTCATCTGTAACAAATAAGGTCAGGAAACAATACCAGAGTAAAATGCCATCAGAGGATGACAGCCATCAAGGCGTTGCAATGCTAGACATTGAGCACAATAGCAAACAGCAAATTGTCCGGTCCCGGAGTTGTCCCGTAGGAGGGAGGCAAGGCATCTGCAGCTCCCAGGACAACGGGGCAGGCAAGGCCATCAACTCTGCCCCAAAGCCAAAACCAGGAGTGTGCCCCCCACCTTAAACAGTGAAAGTTCCCCCAGAGATGTCCCCAGGCGACCTATACGTCTCCACCAGAGGGGAGAAGGAAATCCATATGAGGGAGCAGGGTCTAGGCGATTACAGATGAATCCCGCCAATCACCCATCCCAAACATCCCAGAGTAATTGAAAGAAGGGATGCTGGAGAAGGACCCCAGGAGGAATCCGATGCAAACATGTAATAGGTAGTATTGACAGTGTAAAAGGCCATACATCAGTCTCCTCCAATGATAACACAGAACAGGCCCAAGAGACCATGAGAATACAAATCAGTTGGCATAAATCGCATCAACATCATCCTATAAAAAGGATAATCCCTAGAGGACCGTTCCAAGTCGACCCAGTGTCCCCTAGTAACAGAGGGGAGGACAACAGTGAAAAACTGTAAATAGGGACAAAATTAGGAATACCACTCCCCCGCCTCCCAACCACAATAACCCATATTAAGATGTATAATACAGTCGACTCAGTGAGCTCCCCAGGCGGGCATAAAGCTTATTGAGAATACTACTGTCAATAAAGAGGTCCCTGCAGTAGACTCCCCCGAAAGAGAGTCCAGCATGAACGGTGGGAAGCCCACAGATATCTGCTACACAGGGGCAAAAAGATGAGCAGCTTACTGTTCATTTTGAGATGGAAGAACGTGCTGGGACCCACGTTCTCTTGGTCTCGGGCAGGCCCGTTGAGAACAGCGATCAGATGGTTAGAGACAGGAGCTGTGAGGTTGGTGTCCTGCAGTACGGGCACCGTCGGCTTTGTAAGCAGGATCCAGTATGGCTTGTGTACAGTTGGGCACGGGAATCGGGTCGGTCTGCAAAAAGGAGAAGACCGCCGGCAGGTCTTTGGGAGAGTGCAGACGAAAAGAAACGTCCATCTTCTGGACAATAAGGTAAAATGGGTAGTTTGCTCCGCACTCGCGAATCCTCTCCAGTAGTGGATGGAGAAGGCGTCTCACAAGTAATGTATTCCTGGACACATCCGGAAACAAGTGAATCTGGGCTCCGTTAAAATTCAAGGTGCCCTTTCGCCAGACCTGATCTCCTCTTTTTTGGTATAATGATGAACTCTGCAGATAATATCTCTGGGGCAAGGGACGTCAGCTGAGCAGGGACCCAGCGATATGTGAACCTTGTCTAGTTCAGTCAAGGTACCGGTGAGGGTTGTCCAGATAAGGATTAAAAATCCTGCATACAGTCACTTTGGGGGTTATTCACAAAGCTGCCAAAGGCAATAACCCAGCTGAAGTGAAGTGAGCCGAACAACCTTCGGATATTCCCTCCTGCTCAGTACTGCTCTGCATGTTCGGCTTTGCCAAAGTACAGAGGACCTTCGACTCAGCCGATCCAACATCTAGATCGGCTGAGCCGAAGCTCCGGCAGCTCACTCACTGCTCTTATGGGTCGAATGGCAGTGAGTGAATAGCCAAATGCTGCCCAGCGGCATTCGGCTTGGCTACTCTGCTCGGTACCTCCATGCTACAGAGCAGAATAGAAAATAAGTGAGATGAAAGGGAAAAAAAATTTGAAGAATTATTTTTAAAATGCAAGTAAATAGGAAAAGAAAAAAAGATATTTTAAAGAAAAAAAGAAATAAAATATGTCCAGTTTTGACCCAAACCAATAAAAAAACAATCAGCAAAGAAGAATGACAAGGTATGACATTCCAATTGAAAATCAAGGTAGCGATAGCAGTTCTCCTCAGTTTGTTAAATATTGCTCTAGATATCATATGGAACATGGCAATCTTTGGGGGAATTAATAAAAAGTGTCTGAGACAAACTTTGTCTCAACTGGAGCACAACACAGCTTTTACATTTTCATTTTCTGTGTGGAAACAAATAAAAGAATCTGTTTGAGAACTTTTTATTACCCCCACCACCAATCCTCCCCGGCTTTGCAAGTCAGAGAACTGCATTTTAATTATTCTGCATAGATGGGAAATGAGAAAATCTCTTCCTTATTGCAATGACAGTGTCTTCATAAAATGCATTTTAGCCTTTTTTCCCCCATGATTTATTTTGCTTACTTTCTGTCTTTCTCCCACACTTTCATATCTGTAGCACTTCCAACCCCTTCTTTAAGCCTTCAGTACTCTCACATTCTCCTCCAAGATCCCCCGCCTCTCCCTGCCCTTGGTTTCAGACCTGAGATGAATTGAGCTGGGGACCGAGGGATGGATACTTTATTAAAAAAACAAATGCTCCCTGCTGTAAGATATTAACAGAGTCTTTTGCTAAACTCACCCCCTGTGTCCTTCACGGGCTGTGGATGCCTTACTGTTCACAACCACCTGTTACATTCCCACCGATATAATTAATATGTGCACTTTGGGGTTTGGGTTACCCCAATTACACTAATTTATTGGCAGCACGGTGAATTCCGGGTAATGTTACTCTTACATGTAAAAGCAAACACAGTGGAATGAACAAATAATAGGTAAGGCAATGCTACTTTTATTTATATCAGGATTTGGCAACCTATTATAGGCAGGACATACTGGTATGTACTTTAGTAGGGTACTTGTACTGAAATCAAAAATATTAAACCCCAGGAGTCTGTGAAGGATCTCATTCATCCAGTATATATATATTTTTTAAATAAAGTAAGATAAATTAAGATACAGTATATTATATAGTTATATATCCACCAGAATGTGGTGTGCTGGTCTTTTTTCATATCATTGGCATGATTACATGTCAGCTGTGCTGAAAGAAGTCTGTTGTTTTCACACACACACACACACACACACACACACACACACACAAACACACTCAGCAAAGTTTCTAATTTCTAGTTAACCTACTTTTGCAATTTTGGGAAATGAGGGTGGCATTGTGTTCAGCCCCCACTTTCCCATTCTCCCCACACAGTTTGTGGTGCATCAGACCTCATTACCAACACAACCAGAATCATAGGAAACTGTACATACAACATCAAATAAGGAATTCAAATAAATAAATAATTACATAGTATTTAAGGTTGACTAAAGACACAGGTCCATCAAGTTCAGCCTTTGTTGTCTGTGTGTGTTTGTGCACGTGTGGTCTAATATTTAAGAGTACTCTCTGCTGATACTACTGCTTGTGGAAGAGAGTTCCAAAATTTAACCACTCTGACTAAAAAGAAGCCCCCATGCCCTTTGTGGTTAATGCTTTGTCTCTACAGTACATTCCCTTTTTAATGCATGACAGTACTCTGCTAGCTTTGTGTGCCGCAGCCTGGCATTGCATGTTATTATTCAATCTGTGGTCTACTATGTCCCACCAATCTTTTCCCATACCTGATTTCCCTAGTATAGTTCCCATTAATATGTATTCTGCTTGTCTGTTTTTAACCCCAAAATGCATTACTTTACATTTTTCAACATTAAACCTCATCTGCCATGTAGTTGCCCACAACCCTATTTTATCCAGGTCCTCTTGTGATGATATAATGACTAAGCCTGAGTCCCCCCCCCTATTTTTGTATCATCTGCAAACACAGAAACATGGCTGTTAAGACCTTCCCCAATGTCATTAACCCCTTCGTGACGGGAGACGTACACTGTACATCCAGCCACAAAGGGACCAAATGACTTGTCACGTACACTGTACGTGACAAGTTATTTGCTGCACTAGAAGGCTGCTAACCGCTGAGAATCAGCGGTTACCTTTCAGTAATAGATGTCTAACTATCTAGAGATCCATTACTGAAAGGGTTAACCTTTTTCAGACACCCGATACCTTAATATCGGGTGTCTGAGAGTCACAGCAAAGCAGACACACATGTCGGCTTTTGCCGGCATTCTGACAGCTCATATAGATCGAGAGATATCTCTCTCAAGCTATACTGGCTTTTTTTTTTTTATCTTTTGACTTTCAAGAATAGATACAAAATGTTATGTATTAGACACATAATGTATCTATTCTTGAAAGTAGAATGTTTAAGTTTTCTGAAACATTCACTGACAGCTGAATCCTGAACTGCTGCAGGATCAGTGTCACTAACTTATTATCGGCTGTTCTGAAGTTTGAAGCAGCCTGATAATAAAAAAAATGTATTAATTTATCAAGCAGTAATAGTGAGATTAATTCACAATGACTGCCTGATATAATTAAATAAATAAAATTTGTCAGTATAAAAAAAGTGAAAAGTGTAAATAAATTAAAAAAAATAGTGAAAAGTGTAAAAAAATTAAAAATAAGGGACAAATAAATGAATGTATGTATTGCATTTTTTTTTAGCTGTGCTGGTTTTGTTAAAAAAAAATACTACAAATCAAAACTGGGAAAAAAAGTTTTTTTTTACGTTTTTTCCTCTTTTTTTAATTTGTATTTGTCCTAAGTGAGGCGTTAGACACACATATGTGATATAAATATATAGCCCTATCTGTCCTCTAAAAAACAATATATAATATGTGTGGGTGCACTTTGTAAGAAAGTATATTACTGACGTGGAAGAATCACACAGCAAAAATGTCAAAAGTGTGTCAGTCATTTACGAACAGAAACCAAAAACAAGCTCAGTCATGAAGGGGTTAATAAACAGGTTCAATAGTATTGGGCCTAGCACAGAACCCTGGGGCACACCACTCTCGACCTTAGACCAATTAAAAAAAAGAGTAATTTATCAATACTCTCTGGACACGTTCCTGTAGCCAGTTCTCTATCCATGTACATACCATTTAATCTATGCCCATAGATTTAAGCTTGTGCATTAAGCATTTATATAGCACTGTGTCAAAAGCTTTGGCGAAATCCAGTTATACCACATCCACCAGCCTTCCTCCATCCAGATCTCTACTCACCACTTTATAGAATGTTAGTTGGTTAGCCTGACAAGAATGGTCTTTCCTAAATCCATGCTGATTAAAACTTATTATACCATTGTCATGAACAAAGCCCACTAAATAGTCCTTTATCATTCCCTCAAACAGTTTGCATACTATTGATGTTAGACTGACTGGTCTGTAGTTCCTAGGTTGGCATCTTGAACCTTTTCTGAATATTGGTACTACCGTTGCCTTATGCCAATCACTTGGTACCCTTCCAGTTTTTATTGAGTCCATGAAAATGAGGAATAATGGTCTTGCTATAACCTGGCTGAGTTCTTTAAGTCCCCTGGGGTGCAGATCCTAACGATTTATTTGCATTAAGTTTTTCAAGTCTTTGTTGAACCCCCGACTACTGTCAACCAATGTGGTATTTTACGCACTGTGCAACTCACATTCTTATCTCCATTAAACCCCTCTTTTTCTTGAATGTATACAGAGGAGAAAAATGAATTTAATACCTCAGCCTTCTACCTGTTGTTTGTGATTAATCTTCCATTCTCATCTTTTATTGGGCCTACCTGCTCTTTTCTTACCCTTTTACTGTTTATATATTGGTATAATTTTTTGGGGTTCTTACAGACTGTGCGATATGTTTTTTGTAATCTATTTAAGCTGCCCGGATATCACGTTTACATATCTTATTGCATTTCCTTGTAGCTCTGGAATGCCAATGCAGACCCCTCCATCTTATATTTATTAAATGCTAGCTTCTTTTCTTTGATGTGTTGTCTTACCTTTTTATTTAGCCATGCAGGCTTAGCTCTCGATCTTTTATTTTTGTTACCCAATGGTATGCACTTGGTAATAGCATTGTGTAATATATGTAATATATTCTTAAAACAATCCCACTTCTCGTCAGTGTTAGAAATAAATTGTCCCATTTAGTGTCATGTACTAGGTGACGCAGCTTATTAAAGTCTGCCTTTTAGAAATGTAGTGTTCTTGTCAAACCAACACACTTCTCTTTTCTGTACCCAACATTAAAACTAATCACCCTGTGATCACTATGACCCAGTGGGGATGATTTACTAACCTTATAAACACACCATGAACGTGTATACACCTCTGTAGTGTGTTCCCTCCCAGCATGATCTATGGGAGGAATCGAAACACCTTTGTAGTGTGTACACACCCAGCAGGTTTGTTGTGCAAAGCCCTGCAATGAATTGCAAGGTAATGTGGTGTAAATTAGCTCTATGTTATGTTGCTTGCGTTGATGAATGCAGGAATGTAAATGCATTAGCTAACCATTTTTGTCTAAACTGTGAAGCAGCATTATATATGCATAATTTTTCCATATATGGCATTAGTGGAAATATGCTTTTAGAGACTTTTTGGTTGATAAATACGTTTTGCTGTGTGAAAATCACACACACCTGGTGCGTGCGTGTGTTTAGGTTAGTAAATCACCCCCAGTGTGTCCCTAATCGTTATGTTTGCAACTACGTCCGCATTATTGGAAATTAATAAATCTAGTATAATATTCTTCCTGGTTGGAACATCAACCATCTGATCCATGAAATTGTCCCACAACAGGTTGAGGTAACAGCCATCCTTTATAGAATGAGCGGTTCAATTTGACCAATCAATGTGCGGATAATTGAAGTCACCCATTATAACAAAATTTCCCTTTCTTTCCCAGCTATTTCTATTTGGGAATGTAGGTGAGCCTCCTCCTCTTCCCTTTTGTTCGGGGGTTTATAACACACACCCACAATTAGTTGACGACTAGCTTCAGTCTTATCTAGTTCTTGCCACAACGACTCAACACCATCACAACTGTCTATCATGAGGTCGTCTCATAGGTGCACAGTTATATTGTTTTCCACATATACGCATACCCCTCCCCCCTTCTACCAACCCTGTCCCTCCTGAACAGATTGTACCCTTGTACATTAGTTGCCCAGTCATGTGAGCTATCTAGCCAAGTTTCTGTTATTCCTACTATATTGAAGTAGCATACGTTCAAGCTCCTCTAATTTGTTTGCTAGACTTTTAGCATTCGTGTACATACATTTTAGTTTGGTGCTAGCGGTTTGAGTTCAATTATTGCTCATTACGGAAGTGCAACTAATCTCTTTATCCGACCTCGGTACGGTTCATACATTACTAATTAGATTGACTGGAGTGAGCCCTCTGTCCCCCCTTGTCTTAGAGCCCTCTATATTAATTGCCCCTGTAGTTACTTGCTCTCTGTTTATTATACCCATTTTTATTCCCCCCCCCCCCCCCCCACTAAACATTTTAGTTCAAAAGCTCCTCCAGTCTTTTAACCATTTTCTCCCTCAAAAGTGCTGCACCTTCCCCATTTAGATGCAGCCCATGGCACCGGCAGTATTTCAGAAAATAACAAATGGCTGAATTGCTTTTTGCTAAAAAAAAAATGTCTTGACATCCGTTATTAACATAGAAGTATTTTAGCTAACCTTTTTATAGTTTCTTACCATTTTCAATTCTGTAGATACTGAGACAGAACATTGCATAATCTTCCTCAGCCTGTGTGCTAAATGGGAAAGTCTTCCTGCTATAATTATATGATCAATCCTAGTGCCCCTGGAGATTTTTATGCAGTGTATCACCAGATATAAAAAAATCTAAACCTAAGAACTATGCTGATATTATATATTATTGATATATATGATATGACATATCATATATATCATTTTTATGTGACGACACAGAAGAAATTACACTTTGCTACAATGTAGAGTAGTGAGTGTACAGCTTGTAAATCAGTGTACATTTGCTGTCCCCACAAAATAATTCAACACACAGCCATTAATGTCTAAACCGCTGGCAACAAAAGTGAGTACACTCCTAAGTGAAAATGTCCAAATTGGGCCCAAAGTGTCAATATTTTGTGTGGCCATCATTATTTTCCAGCACTGCCTTAACCCTCTTGGGCATGGAGTTCACCAGAGCTTCACAGGTTGCCACTGGAGTCCTCTTCCACTCTTCCATGACGACATCACAGAGCTGGTGGATGTTAGAGACCTTGCGCTCCTCCACCTTCCGTTTGAGGATGCCCCACAGATGCTCAATAGTGTTTAGGTCTGATATAATGATATAATAAAATATTTACAAAAATGTGAGAGGTGTACTCACTTCTTTGAGATACTGTATCTGACTGTAGATAAAATGCAAAGATAATTTTTAACAACATTATGGTGTATTTTCATAAAGCAGCAAATATGGCATTCACCAAACATTTACTCCAGGTATAGCTTCCTGTTTTATATGTTTTAAACTACAATGACTAACAGGCAGTGAATGTTTAGTGAATGTTACATACCCCTAAATCTTGTGAAGCAAATATATATTATATTAATTTTTAATGTAAGTAGATTTGTTTAAGTATAGGCAATCAGCTAGAATTATAATTGAAATACATATTAGACACCATAGCCGGTCCTTGACCTAATTTTTCTCATTGCAGTCAAAGCAAACTTTTTTGTCAAAGCTGTGATTGGATAGCGAAGGAACAGAAGCTCACTGATGATGTAATATCTATGCTTTCTCCTCCAATTAGCGAATTCTATTTGTTAGATTGACAGTACTGTACAATGCAACAATGCAGTAAAATCTAGTCTTAGTCAATAGTGCTGCCCTTTCCTCTCCCTGCCTGAATGTTGATGTACAGGGAATTACAGGAGGCTAGTACAAAGATAGACTGAGGTACTATTTCACATACATTCAGGACTGTTAACGAAGACATAACTGGATTAAATGGTGGTCTTTTATATCTGCCTACTCCTCTGGTTTAAACACTGCGATGACAATATAAAATTCTTCTTTTCTACTGATACAATCAGAAACAAAGTCATACAGCCAATTCATTTTCTGTAGTATTGTCACTGGGGATGTTTGATCAAGGGAGGAAAAAAAAAAGAACCAAAAGATACATTTAACAAGTCAAGGTTCTCCTGAGTGAATGAGAGTAGAGGTGTTCCAATGTAGTGGTTAAGGTGTTAAGGCTTATTACTGAAATGTGTGGATTTAATTCCTGCGGGTATCATTCCTGGTGATCTCAGATAAACCTCACTCCTCCACCTTTCTCAATCCCCGGAGTATGTTTATCACAAGGTATCTCTGACTCATGCCCTAATAGAATGAATAGCAAGCCCATGCATTCTCCATGTTATGTGGTGCGCTGAATTGTCAGTGGAAACACAAATGAGCGTGTCAAAGAAAAAAGCATTGTAATGATATCTGTATTTGAAATTGTTGGTTTTCAATCAGTGGTATAAGTGCCTCAGGGCTCTTCTGATAGATTTTGGGTACTATTGTCTCTTATAGTAAATATATCATAACAAATCATATAAAAATAAACATCATTAAGTATTTAAGTTATTAAAAGAGAATGTACAGGGTTTCCATATATTTTTATTCTATCAGCTGTGTTTAATATTAAATATTACATTTTAAAAGTCATTTTATTTAGTAGGTTTTTAATAAGGCAGATATGAAGTTGTTACCTATGCATATATTTGACATATGCATGCATATTTGCCCATTGCCCATTGCAAATGTTCATGTTTGTACCTCATTCTGCCATTACACTATTGGAAGGTCAACTGAGGCCTTGTAAACCCACTATTTCAGCTAAATGGTTGTTGTTGATTGGGGTCTTCCTCTGTTGCTGTTAGGGATGCACCGATACCGCTAATTTGTGGTATTGAGTATGAGTACTGATATTTTTTTCGGTACTCGCCGATACCAAGTACCAGTGCCTTGATTATCAGGAAGTCAGGCGGCGCATCATGACCCTTTGCCCGGCTTCCTGATTGCCTGTGAAGCCAGTGTTCTAGCGAAAGAACACCAGCTTCACTGGCTGAGGCTTCCTGAGCAATCTGGAAGCCGAGCGGCAAATTATGAGTTGCTGCCCAGCTTCCTGATTGGTTAGGAAGCCAGGCTGCTTACCAACAAATGAAGTTGGTTTCCTAGCCAATCAGGAAGCTGGGCGGTACGTCTTGACCCTCCTCCCGGATTCCTGATTAACTAGGAAGCCGGCTTGATTTGTTCCCAGGCAGTCTCGCTTCCTGACCAATCAGATAGCCGGGAGGCGGTTCATAAGTACTCTGTATCGTCAACGATACCGTACTAGTATCGGTATCAGTGCATCCCTAGTTGCTGTGTATTACTTACTCAAGGTATGGGTTTTCCACCTACTGAAAACAGAAACCCCTGAAAGGAAAGACAGTCTTTTGTAAATAACGAACTCCTGACCCTGCACTTTGTGCAATATCCATTCCTGACCTATGCACTCTATGCGTTATGCACTCTTGACACCTGCACTCTGTGCATTATGCACTTTTGACCCCTGTACACTGTGCATTATCCACTGTTGACCCCTGCACTCTGTTTGTTATGCACTTCTGACCCCTGCACTCTGTCTGTTACCCATTCCTAACCCCTACACTCTGTACATTACCATCCTGATCCCTACACCCTGAGGGGCGGGCTTACGATGACTGTAATGAGGGGTGGGCTTACGATGACTGCAAATGGGCAGTAAGCCAATAAGCCCTGTTGATTTTGTCATTCTGCTGAATATAAACCATTTTATTTGATTGTTTGTGGAAAAGAATAAAAGTTTATTTGCTGATACGGCTGGCTACGGGTCATAACCGCCCTGAATATTACAATATATATACACTGAGTGGCCAGATTATGGTTGTCATGGATATTTTTAAATACTTTGATTCAGTAACCTGTCCCTACCTCTGAAAAACTATGAAACATGCAATTTGATTTGTCTTTTCCTTCCTTTAAATTGGTTACAATTAGATATGCTAAGATACCAGGTATCGTACTATATTAATGACTCTACTGCAGTTTACTCATTTATAACTAACTCACAATTGTCAATCACAGAAAAGTTTAAATACCTTGGTGTTACCATCATCATCAACCTCTTCCAACATATTCTACTCAATGGGGAACTTCTGGTTACACTGCTAGAAACTAAACTACAAATATGGTGTTCCCTCCCACTCAATTTATTTGGCAGAATAATCTCTATAAAATGATTTTCCTGCCCAAATATTTCTACCTCTTTATTTGGCAGGGTAAACACCCACGTATACACAAACCTGCTTTACAAGCTACAGCTGACATGGACTGGGTTAGCGCTTTTAATTTGATTAACTACTTCCTTGCTGCCCAGCTTGCCTTTATAGATGACTGGTTCCTTTCCATCTCGAACAATGCAGCTATTATGATGGTGGTAGGAAGAGTGAAGTCACAGATATATAGGTTTACTATATTTCTCTTCATGTGTGTACTTGAACCTTTACCAGGCGATGTGCCAATCTATTCTGGCATAAAGCCAGGACACTACAAGGTAATAATTCTACCTATGTCATACTCAGATACCCCTTGTGATTTAATCCTAACGTCTGAGAACTGTATGATCACCCTAATGCTGGCTGGTGGGCTACCTATAGGATTTAGCACATACAACAGCTTTTCTGCAATGTTGTGTTTGTGGACCTCCAAATGCTTCACAATACTAAACATAGCAAACTAAATATTTTTCAAATATTTACTGTTGAGACATGCTATGAAGGCACGGTTTTGTGCTCTTCAAATATCCTTTCTATCTATCTGGACTATCTTCTTCTCCACGATTTCCCTCAATAAAAAGTTGTAACCAGCATCTACAGCCTAATACAAACAACTGGCCATCCTCCCTTTGGCAGGTCCTTTAAAAAGTGGCCTTCTTACATTTCTGCATTACCCCCAGACATGTGGGATAAAATTACCAGCTAATGGATCAGTGGCGTCATCAGTACAGCTAACACTAATGCAGATTAAATTAATGCACTGTTTATACTATACACCTTACCATCTCCACAAAATGCGTCTATTATACCACTCAGGCTGCTTGAGATGTTTTCAGAGCACAGCTAATGTTTCAACTCTTTTGGTCATACCCCATGTTGAGCTATTCCTGGTCTGGTATGTACACCAAGCTGTCGACATGCCTTGGTCCACTACCACCAGCTTCTGCAGAAGTATGCCTTTTAGGATACATTAATGACCTTATCCTTAACACTGCTTCAAGAACTATGGCTTGTACTGTATGCTTTTATATGCACAAAACCATTTTCCGTCAGTGGAGAGACACCCCCCCCCCTTCCCCCATGTACCGCTTGCCTTAACTTAGTAAAATGTTAAATCTAGAGATTTTTGTGTGTGCTTAAATGCGTGAGTGTTTTAACTTCCCCCATTAAATGTTATTGTACACCAGTCTTCATGCTATGTAATGCCAAAATGAAAAATAAACACCTTTAAAAAAAAAAAGCTGAAGATCTGAAAGTGGTAATAAAGTCTGCTATACTCACTCATCGGTGCCAACATAGGTGCCAACCTCTTTGTCCAGTCCTCTGCCAGTTTCAGGATCTGCAGCCATCTTGAATGGCTGGCCTGGGATGATGTAACTCCCAGACCACATGCACACAACAGTTAGTTTACCCCGAAACAAATGCATGCTAAATAAGCTCAAGTGCAGCTCAGTGTACATTCTACAGAAGTTTGTGAGCAGGAAGGTAAAGATGTTTTATTGCAGAAGAGGCATAAGGCTAAATTTACAAATCATGTAGCAGCTCTCCTTATCTTTACTGCTATAGTCATCCTTCAGGTCCAGGATACAAAGTTTCAAGCACCACGGCCAGAATAAAAAAAAGATGAAAAGAGAGGCTTTTAAGGCATAGAAAAGGCCAAAATAAATAAAGCTTTGCTCACTTTAGGTCCAGGATACCCACTTTGTCCAGAACAATGGTGGCCCCTGAATATTCAGCTAGTGGCCCCATGGTGGCACTGAGACAGGTCGGTGGCTGCTTGCTTTTGAAGTAGCCCAGGCTCCCACAGAGCAGAGTGGGCACCAGGCTGGTGCACTACAGGAGGGGGAGATGGCAGCAGCATGTGAGGGCTGGTAGTGCAGTTGCTGACAGTGCTGGCTCAGTTCCAAAGCTGCTTGTTCTGCTTCTCCAGCTTCCTGACCAGTTCCTGCAGCTTCTTCACCTGCCATGCAGCTCCCTCTACAGCCAGGCTCGGTCAGGGGGTCAGGAGGGCCCCCTCCTGGTTGCTGGCTCTCAGGCAGTGCCCGGCGGCTTGAACAGTCACTCCGCCCCTGGTAGGGGCCCAGGCCCCTTACATGGGTATCAGCCATACATCCCTGAAGGCGGCCCTGGTCATATGACACAGCTGATTGTGAATGTTTAATTTTATATTCATATTTAGAGACCACTGCACTATTTTGCTGACTGATGTTTAGTTTTCAAAACATTCAAAAGTCCTCCAACAATCAGATAAAATATACAGACATCTCAACTTTCCCGGACATTCCGGGAGACTCCTGCTATACGATAGCGGCTGCCAGATGCCTGCGAGAAAAACATTTTATCCCGGAAAGGTTTACTCTGCTCTATCTAGCAAAAAAAGTAAACCTTTCTTGGGATCCCCTGTTATCTCTTTTTGTTTTTGAATTCTGGCGGTGGCCCCCGGCAGAATAGAAACATTTAAAAATTTAAAAACAGATAGCAGGGGAATTAATAGCTAGGCTGCTAGTGGCCATTTGAAATTGCAATAGCCAATAGAAGGCTGGCTATTGCACCCACCTATTATTGCTGTCAATCAGCAAAGGGGGACCTGAAGTTTTCCTTCAATTCCTCCGGTGTTGATCGACAGCAGCAGTGGGAGGGTACAATAGCCAGCCTGCTATTGGCTATTGCAATTTAAAATGGCCAATAGCAGCCTAGCTATTAATTCCCCTGCTATCTTTTGTTTGTTTTTTTATTCTGAAGGCGCCACTGTCAGAATACAAAAAAACAGCAGATAGCAAGGGAAGCATCAGCTCCTGTGCTATCTGTCATCATTTCAGGGAGGTGCCCTCTCCCCCATCCCCCCACAACCCCCAGAAATGGAGAGTGCACCAAACGGAAATTAGTTTTGGCAGGTTGGCAGGATCCCTGAATATATCATACTTGCATTGAATAGCTCAGGTCTGTATTTGCTAGGCATGTTATTCCAAAGGAGTTTCTGACAATATGTAGGGAAAATGAATACTCTCAGCTGAGAAATATATACTTTGCCACCTCAGTGGGGAATTCAACTATTTCAATCTAGCACTTGACATTTTCACTTCAACAGACAAGATGAGTGCATGTGCCAGACCGCAAACTTCTTTCGAGGAACCAGTAGGACTTTGTCATTATCACAACACCTTTATTTTTTTAATATTCAATTTTTATTGATTTTTTGTTTCCACAAAAGAAAAAAGAAAAAGAGACACTAATAAAGTTGATGTATATCATATACATATTATTTTCATATACATATTATTATTTTATAATTGTTGTGCTTACATATGCACATACAGTTATGGCCAAAAATATTGGCACCCTTGCATTTCTGTCAAATAATGCACTATTTTGCGCAGAACATTGTTGCAATTACAAATGTTTAGGCATTCTCATGTTTATTTCTTTTGTCTGTATTGGTATGACACAAAAAAGTGGAGAAAAAAAGCCAAATCAGACACATTCAACACAAAACTCCAAAAATGGACTGGGCAAAATTATTGGCACCTCCTCCAAATTGCAAGAAATAATTGCATTGCAAGTTTGTGATGCTCCTGTAATTTGTAATTAAACTCACCTGTATCAATTAACAGGTGCTGACAATATAGAAATCACACCGGCAACCAGTTAAAATGGTGAAAAATTGACTCAACCTTTTTGTTGTGTGTCTCTTTGTGCCACACGGAGCATGGAGAAGAGAAAGAGCAGCAAAGAATTTTCTGAGGATTTGAGAACAAAAATTGTGGAAAAGCATGGACAATCTCAAGGTTACAGGTCCATCTCCAGAGATCTTAATGTTCCTGTGTCCACTGTGTGCAACATTGTCAAGAAGTTTACAGCCCATGTCACTGTAGCCAATCTCCCTGGACATGGACGAAAGAGAAGAATTGTTCAAAAATTGTAACTAAGGATTGTTCGAATGGTGTATAAAGACACCTCCATCAACTTCCAGACAAATTCAAGCTGACCTTCAGGCACAGGGTACAACTGTGTCAGCTTGCACTATACGTTGCCTTCTGAATGAAAAGGGACGCTATGGTAGGAGACCCAGGAGGACCCCACTGCTGACACAGAAAAATAAAAAATCCAGATTGGAGTTTTCCAAAACTTACATGAGGATGCCAAAATCCTTTTGGGAGAATGTGCTGTGGACAGACAAAACAAAATGCCAGCTTTTTGGTAAAGCCCATCATTCTGCTGTTTTCAGAAAAAGAAGTGAGGCCTTTAAAAAAAAAAATACAGTCACTACAGTCAAACATGGTGGAGGTTCACTGATGTTTCGGGGTTGCTTTGCTGCTTCAGGCACCGAATGTCTTGACTGTGAGTCATAGAGCACATGTGGAGAGAACTCAAAACAGCAGTTGGGAAAAGGAACCCTTCCAATCTGAGAGACCCGGAGCAGTTGGCGATAGAAGAGTTGATGGTTACAGGAAGCGATTAATTTCAGTTATTTTTTCCAAGGGCTTTGCTACCAAATATTAAATGGCAGTGCCAATAATTTTGTCCAGTACATTTTTGGAGATTTGTGTGGAATGTGTCAGGTTTGGCTTTTTTTTCTCCACTTTTTTGTGTCATACCAATACAAACAAAATAAATAAACATGAAAATGCCTAAACATTTGTAATTGCAACAATTCTCTGTGTGAAGTGGTGCATTATCTGACAGAAATGCACGGGTGCCAATATTATTGGCCATGACTGTACACGTGTTACATATTTAGACAATTCATTTTAATTGTTTGTAAGGTTAGAGTCTATTATCCATTTTATTTTACTGATATTAATTCCACTGTAAGGAACTCATTGTTGGGATATTTATTTGTGAATGTTATATAGCAAAGTTTCATTTTATTTGTATTTTTCTAATAAAGTTTTGCTTTTTCTCTGTAGAATAGCCTTGTTAACTACTAGCTACTTTGTTTTATTTGTGTAAAGTTTATGTTTTTCAAACACTGCATGATTGTTTTATTATGTTTTTACTAGTTATATAACATATTTGTTTTACAAATAAATATTTAATATACACTGGGGTTTTTAAAGGATAATGTAGCTGTAAGCTTTTACATTGTCTCTCTCTAGTTGAAAGTCTGCATGTAGTCTGCTATGTAATATAAAGCTCTGTGACCAACAGGCTTTTTTTAGCAAAACAATCAAGATTAGCCTGGTAAATATGTGATATAACCCCTAGATTTGGCTGAAAGTCATGAATTGAATTTCCGCACAATATTTTATATTTATCTGACTAAAAAAATTACTTTTTTTAAAAGTGTTAATTTAAACAAAGCAAGAATGCAGTAAACAATTAATGGCAAACAGCAGTAGATATAAAGCCTGTATTGCAGCCAGGGTCGTCAAATATTGTCACACTAGAAGGTACACAGCTCACGAGGAATAGATGATGCTGTAGACACAGCGCAGCACACTTGATTCCACTTATAAAGAGGTAGTATATTATCAGAAGCATTAAACTATGCATACAATCATGACACTTTCTAACAACACAGATCACACAATCATACATACAATCATGACAATCTAAATACCCTCCACTTCAATAGACATCTGACTTATAACAAAGTACTGGCAGCACAAAAACTGTGAAATGACCTCTACAACCTCTGGGCTGGGTTCTGATATACGGTATGAATGGCTAGAAGTGAACTGTCATTTATTTTTGGTCACAGGAGATGTATGTACTACATTATGCTGCCGTTATTTCAGGCAGCACCAGGTTACATGGCATGTATCACATCCATTGTGTATTTGTGTAAGGGAGTCTGTTAATAGTGAA
Source organism: Nanorana parkeri (assembly GCF_000935625.1). Taxonomy (NCBI): domain Eukaryota; kingdom Metazoa; phylum Chordata; class Amphibia; order Anura; family Dicroglossidae; genus Nanorana; species Nanorana parkeri. The sequence continues at coordinate 1,123,800 of NW_017306351.1, read as the reverse complement.
CATCTAATTTGATTGCTGCTAATATCAGTTACTGTATGAAGCCTTTATTAAAAGACTTATCTATAAGCTATGTTGGCTCATCTTGCCCTGGTTAACCAAAATCCACATAATCCAGAGGCTGCACAAAGCCTGACCTAGGATGCTGCAAACACATTTAAGGAAAAATACAAATATCATATCAGAAAAAAAAAATCAAAAGTGATTGGGTAAAGAGTAAAAATGGTTTGTACACATTACAAGCCCTATTGAATCCTCGAGGCCTATGTCTTTTATTTACAGACCTATTGCTCACTTATCACCTGTCCCCTAACCACTTCCTTCAATATGCCCAGATTATGCACTTTCTGAAGGCACATTTACCTTCCCCCTACACCAATGGATCTAATTCACCCTTTTTCTGTCTATTCACATCTCCTTCGAAAAAACTGTCACACTTTTACCACTACTTGAGTACTACGCGCACTAACTCCTCACCTACCGCCCCCACCTTTGGCCACAAATGGGTACCTTTACTAAACCTCACACCAGACCATACTTATCAACTACTGCTCCAAGGTTGGACACGTATGCTTAAATTCATGCCCAGCGAAATGTGGCGTGAACACCAATTTAAGATCATATACATAGCTTATTATGCGTTGAACTTTTCCCCTACATCCACCGCTGCCATCTGGATTACGGACTGTCCAAAATGCCACACTCCACATCCCAACTTGGCACACCTTCTCTGGCAGTGCACACATACTGTATACTATCATATTGGCAATGTACATTTACCTATATGACATCCTTATTGGGTACATCTAGAGAATTCTCCCCGGCTTTCTGCCTCTTCCACTCTCCATCCACTTCTCCACACCTGGCTAACATACATCTGACACAATGGGAACATGTTTGCCTCTTAGCGGCTAAAAAGACTATACTACACAATTGGCTTAGCCCCAACTCCCCACTATGGCTGACGTTAAAACTACCCTTCACCAACTTAATTCATAAACAGGATGCCAGACATAACATGGATCACACTGGCAAATATTTTAGTACTTGGACTAACTTTCTAACTTCTGAACTCACCATTGACCAATTGAAAGACATCATGTCCCTTTTCCAACACACCAAATGGTATCTGCAAGAAAGGGCTGCGGGCTCCTTAGGTAACCTTGAAGTTCTATAAAGATACTGCCTTCCAAAGCGCTACCCAGAATCGGCACATAGCTCAATACTTTCCTCCCCATTGTCTCGTCATCCCTACGTATGCCCTTTTCCCACCATCCTGCCAATCTGGTCCCACATACTCTTTTTCGATCCATTCCTTTGGAGACCGTTCCTTTTGTTAGTTTTTGCTCTTTCAGGCAACCCTAGGCAACCCTGTTAGTTTCTTGCTACAAATATTGTCTACAGCTCTTGCCTGGTTGCTTCTTAATTGCTATGTTTTATTTGCATAGTAATTTTATGCAAATATACTGTTCTCATTTTATTCTGTACACTGCTGTTTTCATGTATTCGGTACTTATCTACTACCCTCTATGGCGGTAGTCATGTTGTTACTTTTGTATTAACAAACCCTTAATAAAAAATATACTTGCTAAAAAAAAATGGTTTCTAAAGTTTTGGGCAGACCCCAACCTGGCTGGCATCTGAAGTATCTGCATTGAATAGTGAAGATCATCACACAGCAGCTGAGAGCAAGCAATGGAGTAAATGCAGACTTCTGTTTGAAATAATTCAGCATATTTATTTCAAACTGGTGAAAAAGTTGTTTCCTTCTCCAGGGCCAAATGTTTGTGTCACTGCTATTTTATTCAATATACCCTAAAACAAAGCCAACAGCTTGAAAGAGAACTTGTCACCAACTTTAAAAATGAAAGTAAAAGCACAGAAAAAAATCAAGTATTTTAAATGCTTACTTGCAGTGTTTTCCTTTCCATAAATGATTTATTTATTCACTTGCAATGTGCTTTTAGACTTGCTAGAAAATTTGACTACTGCAGGAAGAGTCGCTTCCTAGCACAGCCTCCTGAATCCTTGCACATCATAGCCCTCTCCTCTTCAGAGAGTGTTTTAATTACTATCTGCACTGGTTTAAAGAAGAACTCCAGTAAATGTAAAAATTAACTCTTGCATTGGGGCTACCCCCGCACTGATCCCTGGTCCAGTCTGGCTGCTAGACTGGTCCCCACAGCCTAAGGACCTATAATGTAATCATGGCTACCGCAGCTGCATTAGACGTGAGGATGCCCAGGGACATTCTACCAACAGAACAGAGGGAAAGAAAGGTGAGTGCTGGCTGCCAAGGAATGGGTGAGCATATTTTATTTATTTGAGCCCCCTAGACCAAAATGAGCAGGTAACCCTTGCATTGCGGGGGCAATGGTTAACTTTTACATTTCCTGGAGTCCTTCTGCCTCACACCTCACCTTACTACAAAACTTTTAGGTAATTGCCAGGGAAAGATCGAATGGAAATACTATAGAATGTGACTGGTGGAGAGTGACAGGTGAGTCTGCTGGGACTGCTGACATCACAAGATGATGGTGTCCAGCAACAGTCTCATGGTTTTGGAAGTCTACACAAGTAAGGATTTTACAAGTAAATAATTTGCATAGAATATGTTAAAAACACATCTTGTCTTACGGGGTTTTTTTTGGTTGTTGTTGAAATTAATTGCATGACAACAGGGTCTCTTTTAAACTGTTTGATATTTAACCCTTTTACTGCTGCTGACGTATGTTATACATCAAAAGCAGCGGGGCCCTGTAAGCAGACTCCCAGTGATGCAGGTAGCGCCAGGACAGGCATTGTGGAATTAGCAAAGAGAGGAAAGAGACATCCTTTTGCTGCTCTCCTTGCCACTGAATAAACTCGGAAGCAGCCATGATTTTGTCACTTCTGGTTTCTGAATTGTCATTTCCTGGCAAGAGAGGCCAGGAAAGAAGCTGATCAGCTTCAGTAGGCTGCAAAGAGCTTGTGAGCAGCTCTGACAGATAGATAGATAGATAGATAGATAGATAGATAGATAGATAGATAGATAGATAGATAGATAGATAGATATAAATAGACATATATATATATAAATATATATCTAACTACCCTCTTTAAGGTTCATCATATCAATAATGCTTAATTTCGAATACTGCCATAGTACCAGGGCAATTTTGCCCTTTTGTTAAAACAAGTTTGAAATGTAACTCTAGACAAACATTTACATACACAGACAGAAGCCAGAAGTTGACACCACTATTTAGAATACTGAGTAAATATCACCTTACTGATCATGTCCTCTTTGTCCTCTTCCCCATCAGTAAACCTTCCTGAATACCTCCCTTTCCAGCTGCCAGTAACTAAAATATGTTAGGATGGGAACATTGTGTAATGCCACAGAGGCTGATGGACTCTCAGTGCTGGATTCCTGTCCTCAGGCTGATTTGAGATGTACATGCAATATTATGATATTGCAATTCTTATCCAAAGCCCTTAAAATGCACATCGTTGGATAAAAAAAAATTGACATGACCATTTTTTGGATAATGCACGTCTACCTGCTGCATATACAGTATATGAACTTCCACCTTTAAAAACAATAGCAAACCTGTGTTAATTTGTGATTTATAATGCATAGGTGTCAATGGGCCCTTAATGATTTCTGAATTCATTCAGAATCATAGGCGTTTTTTTTTAAGATTCTGCTGTCCATAAGGTTAAGCAGCACCTCAGAGTACAGTATCCACAAGCCCAAAAGCTGCAGTAGCGCTCTGTAAAGCTGAAGTACACTCTGATAAACCAGCTGTTCTGAAAAATGCCAGGATTGTCATATTGTCAGTCTCGCGCTTGTATTCATTTCTGGTCCATTCACTCTCGACTTTAATTATGCAGTCAGGTTTTCAGACTACTAATCAATCCGGAGGGCAGTTCACCTCTACAGACATAACTATATTGGTGTATAACATATGCTTGATTTACAGTATAGTGTGTAGGCTTAATTTACAAAGCTAACACCCAAGATAAGGATCCATTTTTTAAAGGTGACAGTTATTTTCATCCAATGAGATTTAAACATTACAGTCACATGGCAAAATTAGGGAGCCTTATCCTTGAGTTAAAGCTTTGTGAATTGAGCCTTATGTGTTTTTACACTACTAGGCTTAAAATGTTTTCTACACCCCTACTGCTAAGTCACAACATTTTTCCCTTTAGCTAATGTTCCTATCTACAAAGCTTGAAATACTGTATCGTGACCTCAGTTCAGCATGTACGGCCAGCATGAATGGGAGAGCGCTGGTGATAAGATATTGAGACACACTGGGGACCTGTAATGAATCATGCTTCATTATTTTTAAAATGCATTTGGTTCCAGTATAGCAGCCAATCTCAACCAGGGTTCCATGGAACTTCAGAGGTTAAAAGGGGTAACCTTGAGCTGTGGCTGATTGACTTCCCATTTGATGGTGCCTGTAAAGTTTCAGGATCAACACCACTTGGGAGAGCCGGCAACATGACAGCAATTATCTTTTTAGCTGCCTGTAAAAGTGGCATTCTGACCACCACTGTAAGGCTGGCCATATATCTATCAATTTTTTCCGTTCAAACCGCGTGCTGAACGTAAGAAATTGATGCGATTCCTCCATTAACACAGGAGGAATTGCCGCTGTTTGCACTGTATTCTGACAGGTGCTGCCAGCACCTATCAGAATAGCCAATCAGAGCGGGCAGCTCATTGGCTGCCGGCTTTGATCGTATGAAGATTTTCAGCTGATTGAGGAATGCCAGCTAAAATCGAGCCGACAGCCCCACACACTGTGTGAATTTCGGCCTGTACATTAAAAACTGGTCAGTGTATGGGCACCTTAAAGGTTATACCCTCCTTACTATGTTAGTAAGAGTTTCCTGAGACATAAAAATCATTTTAGGAGGATTCCTATGGAGTAATAAGGTTAGGGAAAGTTGAAGTATAGTCTACAAGCTGCAGTATTAGACATGGCCTAATAATCCTTCCTGTTATTTACAATTGTTCTCACCAATACAATTGTACTCCTAAACTTTAGCAGACCTTAACCTGAGCTTAGGTAGAACTAAATGCAAGTTTTTTTTTTTTTTATTATTATTTTGGATACAGTTGAGAGAGATTAGACATTGTTTCTGGTTGTTTTGTTGGTGTCCCTGTTAGACTGAGAATGAAAATGAACCAAAATCCCACATTTTGAGTTATCACCAGAACAGGTATAGATGGGGTACACTAGAAGTGGTGACCCTGCTGACCACTAGGGATTTCCCTCACTTTAGAGGAATTTCCTTTCACCTACTGCTGAGGTTATGGGTCAGGATGTGAAGGAAAATGTCCCCCAATGAGACACAGATGCCTTTAGTTCCACTTATGAAATGATTTCAAGTCAGACTGCTAGTTCAAATTGTAGTCTGAGTTAGGCTGCAATAAGGAAATGTGTCAGTCAGCAGAGATCTCAGTACAAGGATGTCTGGTATCCTACTAGTAAAGTCAACCTGTCATAACAAAACAGCATATAAACCAACATCCTCATGGAGGAGCAGGCATCATATGTCCATACCTTCTTCTTCTATCAGTCAATATGCAAATACCAGCTTTCTTAGGGTTGCAGCTTAATTACAACTTCTCTGCTTGGTTTTGTGGTATATATTTATATTGATGTTTACTTAAAACAAACTTGTGCTTTTTCCAAGGCAGAGGGACATTAAAGCCACCTTGGTTGGAGTTGGGGAGATTAGAAAAATATGTGTAACTGCATTAAAATTGCAATTACTTTTCAAATATGTGTTCTGTATCACGTACAAAGAACATTTAGTTTTCAGATCCATTTTTAAGGCAGATTAGGGATGGGGCTAAGTGTGGCACATATAGCTCATAGCTTTGGGCGTAGGCAAATTGCATAAACAATTTCAAGGAGAGCTTAAACGTGTATGGGTAAATAAAACATGACCTACTCTGATCTGGGTCAAAATAATGAAAACAAAATATGGTGGCATCACTGCACTGGTGACACTTCAGTTGTATATTCAAAACATATAAATGTACAAAACATGTATATTGGAAAAATATGGATGCAATCATAGTCACAAATAATATTGCTAGTATTACTATGGGGGTTATTCACTGAGCTGCCGAAGTCAGCCGATGTCAGCCCAGTGAATAACCGAGCTGAATGGAAGTGAGCCGAACGCTGTTCGGCTATTCACTTCAGCCTTGTACGGCTGATTTCAGCCGTAAATCAGCTAAAATCAGCCGTACATCGGCTGCCTTTGGCTGCCTTCTGTCAGCCGAACATGTTCAGCTGAGCCAAAGTGCAGAAGGTGTTCGATTCAGCCGATCCAACATCTGGATCAGCTGAGCCGAAGCTCCGGCAGCTCACCCGCTGCCGTTCGCCCCTATTCTCATGGGGCTGAACGGCAGTAAGTGAATAGCTGAATGCTCGGCTATTCTGCTCGGTACCTGCGAGGTAGCGAGCAGAATAGCAAAAAGGTAAAATGAATGGAAAACATTTTGATTTTTTTTTTTTTATAAAAAAAAAAGGAAAAGAAAAATATTTTAAAGAAAAAATATTTTTTAAAAGACGCAAGCTGACCTGACCGCATGCAATGAACATCTAGCAGGTCCCAGACAATTTGTCATTACAACTGGGCGGAGTGAGCCGTGAGATCATGGCTGGCTCTGCCCTGCTGTCATTTGTGTGGCGTTCGGTCGGCTTCGGCCGACCGCTCTCCACGCTTCGGCTGTGAATACGGCTCAGCCGACCCGAAGCATATGGGTTTGGCTCGGCTGAGCCGCTTGGCTGCCTTTGGCTGCTGTACGGGTTATGGTGAATAGCTTGTGGCCACGCACGGTGCAGCATGTGTCTCCTCCCCTCGCACGCCAGCTGTCACAATAAAGCTGCGAGGGGGTGATTGCTCGGCTGTCCACTAATGTCGTAAGCGCCCAGCAATCACCCACTGCGGTATCCACCAGCACACACTCCCCTGGAGACTGGGAGTGCTCTCGCTTGTCAGGATTTGCTGCCATTAGCCCTACAACCCTGCTGCCGAACATTGCTGCCTGTTCCTCTGAATGGCTACAACCTTCCCCTCAGACACAGTATTCCAGGGGACTTCCTCCTCAGAACTGCAAGTAGACTGTACACTTGTTCCAGTCACCCTGGCACATTACTAATATTGCTGTGGACACTTGCTGAACTACATGTATCATCGTACCCCATGTCAGTCACTCTTGTCAGTGTGTGTCGGCACAAGTATACATACCAAGACAGTTGCTGGCCTCTCCTGTGAAGTAGTGTCTTTGATTTCTATGTAGCCTGATTGTGAACTACAAAATGCATCAAACCACCCCTGGTGGAGATTGCCTTACTTCCTGGGGGAGAACTTCCTATAGCAAGATATACTGCTTGTATTCAGTACTCATTGCACGCCCAGTCGCACCAACCCAGTTCCATTCATATTACTACTGTCAATGTTATTCTCAGATATTATAGTACATAGTATGTAACCATTTATTTTCACGTAACGCACGCTCCTCTAGAGTGTATGAGATAATACCTCTGTGGAGTCATGCTGGCATTAACCCTTATATGATGGTAAATGATGTTAAACAGTTCCTAACCCTCCTTGATGTTAAGGTAGAGCACCTCCTAGGAATTGAAACTGATTAGCCGCCACCAAGACTGGTTGTTGTATAGGGAGTGGATTGAGCCCTCCAAGTAAATTCTTATCTCCGCAGCTGTGATCCTACATACTTACCTGAGGCGTATTACAGTACAGCAGCCCTTCAGTTGCACTGAACGGAAGGGCTCAGGCGGCCGAAGCAAGCCAAAGGATCAGCCAAAGCTACGGCTGGATCCTTCGGCTCCATCGTGAATGTGTTTTGGATGTACTGCATTCACATATACTTTAAGTGCAGTTAACTCACTAGTAGAGCCTCCAAAAGAAATAAGAAGCTGGCAGGTGGTTTAAATCTCTTCCATCAACATACAAATGAAATTTAAAAAAAATCCCAGGGCAAGATGAGATATTGGAACTGTAGTTTAACCACCTCCCGTCCGCCGATCATTGAAAGACGGCCGGACGGGAGTCTCCTGGATGCGAGTAGGCGTCTTTAGACGTCCTTCGTGCCCGCGCCCGCTCGCTGGCGTGCACGAGCGGGTAACCGCCTGGTTTTTTAAAAGCTAGCGATGGCCGTTTACATACAAGTGGTCCAGCGTCTGTGAAGACACCCGATCTCGCTTGTATGATGCAAGTGAAGGTGCGCCCCCCCCCCTTACCTCTGTCCCAGGTCCGGCGTCTGTGAAGGCGCCCGATCGCTTGTATGATGCAAGTGAAGGTGTGCCCCCCCTCCTTACGCCGCTGTCCCCGCGATCCTGGGCGTCCATTCATCCCAGGCGATGTGGCTCTGTGCACTGAGAACGGAGGGAGATCAGTACCCGATCTCCCTCCGCTCTCCTGGTCTCTGAATGCAGGAAGTGATGTATATTACATCACTTTCGCATTCCTCTGTCGCTCTCCGGTACAGAAACCGGAGAGAAGCTGATGAAGCAGATCTGTGATTCATCTGCTTCTCTGGGGGTCCCTAGGTGACATTAGGGGTCTTAGAGACCTCTGATGTCTCCATAAAGGGGACCTGTAACTGTAATTTGTTATCATATAGGGGACTTCTTAGCACCCTATGTAATAAAGTTAAGTGTAAAAAAAGTTTTTAAAAATTCCTCACAAAATAAATAAAAATGTACACACACAAAACAAAAAAACCCCACAAAAATGTTTTAAAGTCCCCCACTCCCACATAGATGCACAAAAATGCGTTAGATGCGCCTACACGCAAAAATGACGGTTGCTCCAATTATTCTGCACGTGTTACAAATCGCCGCAAACGTCGCAATCAGAGCAATCATTTTAGGGCCATCAATCACTGATAACACTAAACTGATCTGAGCTGTAAAATCTTTTAAAGCGTCGCATATGACCAATTTTGGCTATGCTGTTTTTTTTTGCGATTTCGCGGGCGCGCACAATTTTAAGGCTTGACATGTTTGGTGTCTATTTACCCGACGTGAACCCGCCTTTTATATTTTACCAAAAAATTGGGTAAAAATACATGTTGCCTAAAATAATAAAGGGAAAACCATTTTTTTAAACAAATATTCAGTACTTTTTTGTTATATAGTAAAAAATAAAACCCCCCAGTGGTGATATAATACCACCAAAAGAAAGCTTTATCTGTCTCCAAAAAATGGTATAAAAATCATTTCAGTACAGCGTTGCATGACGGAATAAACGTCAGCCAAAGTACCGCAGCGCTGAATACTGAAAAATGGCCTGGACAGGAAGGGGGTGTAAACACCCCGGTCAGCAAGTGGTTAAAGGCACCTCACCACACAGAAACATATGACAGCATGTACTGTACATCAATTTGAGTACAATGTTATACATTGTGTATTGTGTACTTGAGTAGCAACTGTGTACTCAAATTGATGTAGACAATGTACACAATATGCAGTACGCAAACAGTCTGAGCAAGTGCTGCCTGAACCTTGAAGTGGCAACACAAGGCAGAACAGTTTCCCGTTGTAGTGACAGTGGGTGCTATGAATTCTCATACATGCAAATACTGTATATAGCATTATGGAAGCAGTAGTGCATACTGCAAAATATATTTTTACCAATTTACATTTTGCTCCCACCTTTTGGATCAGTCCTGCTATAGAGCCACTCAAGCATGAATGAAAAAAAAAAAAAAAACACTCTGGGGGTTATTCACAAAGCTGCCAAAGGATCTAGCCATAGCTTTGGCTGATCCTTTGGCTAGCTTCGGCCTCAGGACTCCTCAGATAGCAAATCTACATTTTTCTTCTTACTGCACAAGGCAGCTTGTCTTTATGGCATTCCCCATGCAAGCAATATTGATGTTGTAAAGTTGGTATACAATTTGTAATGCTTGTTGTGTTTTCTTCATCTCTAGATGTCTATGCAATAAATTGTTGAACTTTCTTTAGCAGGCATAACAATGTTATAAAACCCGACAGAACAACATACTCTTGCCAGAAAAACAATAATTTATTTATTAGTGAATGTATTATTTATTTATTAGTATTCCATAATTTCTTTACATTTTTTCAGATTCCAATAGATTAGCTTTCAGCACCAGGAAATCTTTGCTGGTAGTCTTCAGCAAACAGAAGGTTGCCCTACACTAAGGCCTCCTCACATTAACCCTTTCCATAAACCTAACACTAACCTTACCTCTAACCCTAACCCTCCTGATGATCCTAACACAAACCTTTACACTACCCTCCACATAACTATTACACTAAACCTTCCTCTAACTCTATTTCTCCCTGTGATCCTAACACAAACCTTTACACCAGAATCTACCGATTTACCAGGGCCTGCCTCTCAGACATGTCATGTAAAACTCGGGCACTGACATTGCACCTCAAGGTATCTCTGGTGGTACTTTACGGACCACATATTCAGTACGGGGTAATGCAGTATAATGAATGATGTGAAAGGTCCAGGACCTCTCTGTCTTATACTGCATGTCAGGAATCTTGCATCTGCATGAATACTTTTTATTTGTGTGATTTATTTGTGTAATCTGCTAAGCTACACCAACCATTGTAATTTATATGTGTAAGTGTGCTGTACACAAGGGCACAAGTTCCTGAACACAGAAGTTTCACGTTCGAGAACTTATGTGCCTGTCTGTAAATCCTGGTACCAGCATTTACATGCATATACCTACATACAGCGTTTTCTGTCCATACAATACTATGGACAGAAAATTGCAACAGCTGTGTCTCGGAGTCCCTGCTAATACAGACATATTGTACACAAAATGCCTACAAGCCTGTATTTGTGCCTGTGTGTATGAGCCCTAAGCAGCTAATGGCATGAATTGACCTTACATCAAGTGGTATGATAGAAAGTTTCTAAAAATGAAAGAAATTAGAGCATAAATCTAGAAGTAGTATATGCACTTCCATTAATGATATGCACAGCTAGGTTTATAATACTTTAATGCTTCAGTGCCATTAAAAAGAGAAGTGTTTCATCCCATAGTGGCTTTATTGTCATTTTTTAGGAACCAGTAACCTTTTATTTCCAGCTCTACATACAAAAAATAGTAATAGTATTTGAATAGTATTTACAAAACCACAATAGTTCACTTACTGGGTGCTATCATTTTTAGTAGTAATCTGCCAGCAACTGCAGATCTCCTAAATGTTATTTTGACTTGGAAAATATAATGGAAAACAGGCTTATTTTTTGCCTGTAGTATGAGAATGCAGGTACATATGTGTGAAAACTGTGAAGAGTAATGCTTTGTAGATAAGAGTACAACAGCATGGCCCACTGAAAAAGAAAACTGGCTCATTTTAGAGTGTATGCATCCTTTACAACAGCACGATTGCCTAAACACGTGATGCGGCCTTATTTTAGTTTTTTTTTTTTAGTGTGACATGGAAGTCCAGACAAGCAATCTGTTGAGTCTGGCATTTGCCAGAAGGACAAGTGTGTCTATAGGCATGAGCTGGCTTGTTTGAGCTTTCATAGGCTGCTCACCTTCAACAATTCCAAGTGCTGGTTCACACTTCCAGCTGCTAAAATGACAGGCCTGACAAAGAAAAAAATTATTACAGCCTACCTAGTTAGAAACATTGTTAACATAACCACACTGAACTAAAGACAGGCAAAAAATATGCCATCTACTATGTGAGTGTTTTATATATCTATGTACCATCCAATAAAAATCTCCTAACTGGAGAAAAACCCAGATGACATTGGTCTTACTTCGGTCACCTCTGGTACTTTAACTTTTTTTGCTGTATCCTTTCCTTCATGCTAGTATGTGGAGTGTGGTAGGTTGAGTCGCTTGCTAGTTTAAGTTTTCCCTGCACTAGTGTCTGGCTCTGCCCAGGAGTTTTGTTTGTTTTCTGCCCACATTAGAGTGTTCCCATCTGTTATGTTGGCAAGGGAAAAGGCCTGGAAATGTAAGTGTCGACATTTTTCAAAGATTATACTATCATCCCTGAGATTTAAAAAATAACTTTAGGTGGGTTAACTCTCCATAATGTACTGTACAAAATGCTGAACATTGGTTTCAAGTGGACTAAACCTTTAACATGCTACTATCAACTTCTTTACAGCCTTGGTCCAGCCGAGTCTGCTGGCAGCTAAGAGGATTCTAGCTCACCGTAGATCTTGCTGTTCAGGTAGGGTTTGTTCTCCATTGAAGGAGGTTAATAAATGAAACTGAAGGCTTCCCTAGAGTACTTGCTCTTTCCTGTGTAACACCTGTCTTGTGACAATAAATACTGCTGTGTGTAGACCATCGTCTCTTTCAGCTCTCCAGGGTGCAGGATTCCCATTGTCAGCAGATTTCATATAGCAACAAGGAAGTGAATATCATATACACCATCCATCACTATTAGGACATGTGTCTTCCACTTTCTATAATCCCAGAAAGACATTCTTTATTATATCACCCACCTTTTCATTACTGTGTATCTGTATTAAAACGTATGTCATGTAAAACTAAAAACATATATAATTAGTACATCATTGGAATACATGCTGTTCCTCCTGTTGTATCAAACAAGCTGCAAGTACTGGAAAAAAAAACTTGATGTGCCAGAAATTTAGTGTCCTCCTACCTTCCGGTTTGATATAACAACGCAGCTCTGAATTCCTTAGCATGTGCTGTCAGTCCTGCCTACCTCATTTCTGGTGGTGTAAGAACACAGACCTCTCCTCATCTTCTTTCCCCCTCCTCTTCTCCATAACCCCAACTTGTGCACAGGCAGAGAGCCCAGGGATTTATCAGATCACAAGAATTCTGGCAAAATCTACTGGTATTTGGCAATTATAGAACAGATATAACAAAACACTTGGGGCTGTATATTTAGCAGACCTAAATGGATTAAATAAGAGAAGTTCATTATTAGGGTTTACATACAATTTAAATATTCTGGCTATCCAGCTTTCATCCTAAAGTACACTTTGCAGCTCCACACTGAAGGTACTGTAGTGAAAGATAGTAAAACTTGTTTAACTCAATATATGTACTTAAAAAAGCCTTCCTGGCACCATATTTAGCTTTTCTAACAATAATGCACTGGAATAACCACACATTCCTCTTTACAAAAGGCATGTGTTGTCAGCATTAAAGATTGGTTGCCACTTACATGAGCTTTTATTCTGGCTGTGACTTGCTGTCTGTGCTATTGAGGGTGGGTGAGAAATTGGTAATAATTAGTTAGTTGTGGAGGATACGTGCCACTCTTCTAGCACCACTTGTTAAATAATGCTTATACAAAGGATACCATTGCTAATCTCCATTAAAAATGCTAGTTGCCTGACTTGTATACTTATCTACTGGCGTTCCTTCACTAACCAGAAAGAGGTATGTAGATCAAAAAAGTTATATGCCCTTATCTGGTCGCTTCTTTTAGGTCTGGGGCTTATAGTAGGAAGTCAGAGGGTGAGTACGCAAAAATATTAAAAAAAATAAAAGTTTAATAAAATAAATAAAAAAACCTCCCAAAATATTTTAAAAGCCCCCAGGCCCATTGTGCAAGCACATACAAATGTGCATGTTCGGAGTGCATGTGCAAAGAAAAAAAGACAATTGTATCACACAATTTAGGTATCACTGTGCTTACCATAGTAAGATTTATATTTCTAGGGCCATCACTCTCTTTTAACTCTAAAGGCTTTTAAAGCGTTGCCTATGGACAATTTAGGGTACTGTAGTTTTTCACCATTTCATAACTTGACATATTTGCTTACATTAAACTGAATTTGAGATTACTTTTTACTGTAAACATAGATTTAATATACAGTAGAGTAAATATCGTTTGACATAAAAATTGCAACTGCCACCGTTATATCCTATATGATCTTTGCTTTTTAGAAAAAATTTAATGTTTTATGGGTTTTCACGTAATCTCCAGGCGTAAAATGTGCATGTTAACATGTGTGCAAATGTGTTTTTTTAAGTGTTTGGCAGTGAAAGGGTTAAAAAAAACTATCTTTATCCATTCAGGAAAAAATGGCAGTCTCTGTAAATATGGGTTAGCCTGTCTCAGGGAATAGACTCCTGCACACACATACGGGCAGTTTCCTTGCTTTGTTTAACAAGAAACGGCATCTCTGTTATTTACCTCTGAAGACAGTGCAGAATCATGCTTTATAAATAATGCACACCTTAGCAGAAAATATGCAAAGCACCTACATTGCCCTATTTTAGCCTGTGTTCGTTTATGAAAATCCCTCAGTGAATTGATCATTTCAAGTTCTTTTTACAGAATGATTTGCACGCAAACAGGAGGTCATTTTGAAAAATCTAATCTCTTGACCAGTGGCATAGCCAGCAGGGTATCTGGGGGTATCAACTATTACCAGTCCTAAAAGCCCCCTGGGAGGCCCAGCTGTGATCCTGACTAAAGATCATATGTATACTTTCTGCCCTCTGTTGCACCAGTGATGTCTTTATCAGATAAAAGATCTGGGGGTATCAACTATTACCAGTCCTAAAAGCCCCCTGGGAGGCCCAGCTGTGATCCTGACTAAAGATCATATGTATACTTTCTGCCCTCTGTTGCACCAGTGCAATCACCATGATGTCTTTATCAGATAAAAGAAGCGGCATACATTTGTTTGCCTTGTGGGCATTAAGGATATCAGTGGTCTCTGGCTCACATTCTGCATTGGGGCCCATAGTATAGCTAAATATATGATTTTGGACATCTGTGTACCTGGGATCCCTTAAAGTGACACTAAACTCAGGAGTTAAATCTTAAAACTGTATTCAAGTACCCTAGCTGTTAATAAAAAATGTTATCTTATTTATGCATAATTTCACTGTAGATCCTGAAATCATCTCTAAATTGGTGCTGACACTGAGGGGCAGCTACCTTTGTTCCCCCATGGTCCCTGTGTGTGTTGTAAAGTAGCCAACTCTCCAGGCTCGCTCCCATGATAGAGTACAATTTCAATACAAATGAGTAAACTTAAAGTGAGATTGTAGTCCATCACAGGAGAGAGCTTGGAGCAGTGCCTATGTTACAACACACACAGGGGTCATGGGGAACAAAAGTAGCCACCCTCCAGAAGGAAGGACAGTGTCAGCACCAATTCAGAGATGATTTGAGTATCTACAGCTGAGTGATACACAAATAAGTTAACGTTTAGTGTCACTTTAACATCAAGTTACATTTAAAGGAGTTCTAAAGTCCCAGCATATACTATCTTGTTATAACATCAGTAATCTAATAGGAATACATACTAGAGTTGTTTTTGATAACGCAGCCAAAACTTACTTGAAAAATTCCCTTTTATGTAGTGAGTGCTGCCTTCTGTCTGCCCATCACTTTCACCATCTTCATGGATTCCCAGTGTGCTTTGTATCTCTTTCCCTGCCGCTTGATGTGATGCAGCCTCGATTTTTCAAGATTATATATCCCATCATACATTGCTTCCAAAAATTCTCAGTCATGCACAAGGATAAAAAACACAACAGAATTTTGCCTGCACATGATTAGATGATTTTGTTGACACAATGTCAACATATTCACTAAGCTAAGCAAATTTTGTCTTTGCAATCAGAATTTAGTTTTGCTCTTTGCAAAGTACACAGTCTCTCTATATATATGATTTGTAAATCAAACCTTATGAACGCTAACATATTTTTTATTGTTATATATTTTGTCATAGCAGTGAAGGATGCAAGGTTTGTAATATGTTTCACATATACAATTCTAAACAATATACTCTTTAATTAGTTGACGTCATGTTGCCTGTATCTCCTATCATTTAGCCCCCGCTCATGTCTCTGTGTTGTGACATCACAGAGGTGCTGCATGGTGCGCCGCAGTAGACAGCCCATTAATTTGAAGGGGATTCTTACTGCATCTAAATCGCATGAAAGACATGCATGCACTTTTTTTAATTAAATTGCATTGCACCACATCGCATAGGTTACTATGCGATGTGGTATGATACAACACACAAGCAATTGCTAGTTGTGTTGGGGTGCCATTAAGAAATAATGGCACAGCAGTGTACCTAACATTGCATCGTACATGCTCCTGCATTGCATAGATGTGAGCGGAGAATTCACATTTGCATGTATAGCAGATACATTCTGAATTGTCCACTGGTAAAATGAATGTTTGACTTCAGTGGCAAACATTTGGATTTTTCACACATGTATGGCCAATTCTATTTAAGGGTCTGCCAAACGATGCTAGGCAACAGTGCCTGCAATTTCAGACATAAAAAGATCCAAACAAGTTTTGGCTGGTCCTGTGATGTTCCCATATGGATGACTGACAAGACTATCTTCAGTTACAGAATTTTTCAACTATAGATTGTGATAAATTGTTCCCAGTGAACAGTGTCCACCAGAAAGGGATACTGAGAGAGCAATCCATGCTATGGCAAAATTACATATTCCTCAGCTCATTTATTTCTAAGTGTAGTATTTTTTTTATCTGTGAACTATTATATTCAGAGCTAACATTTTGAAAGAACAATCCATTACATGAAAGCACAAATGACATGAAAACAAAAAAGAATTAAAAGGAGAACTATGGGGTTAAGGCGTTTCCCCATAGTTCTCCTTAGGGCAACGGGAGGACACAAACTAGCGTCCTCCCGTCACCCTAGGCTCAGTATACCGTGAGCTGTAGCTCGCGGTATACTGAGACGCCGCAGTATACCGCGAGCTGCTGCTCGCGGTACACTGAGACGCCCCAGCTGAAGCGGATCCCGACAATTATGTCTGGATCCGCCCAGCTGCGTTACTGACAGCTGGCTCTGCCTATCTAGAGGCAGAGCCAGCTGTACCCGCCCCGTCCGTTCCGCCAGCCAGTGCTGGCGGATCTGAGCGGGGTGGGGGGAATCCAGCCCCTCCCCTGTCTCGGCAGAGAGCCATGACAGGTTCGAGAGGTGATCGAACACCGGTATGTGTTCGCTCACTTCCAGATCTACTGAGCCGACCTGTGACAGTCTCATTGTCACAGGTCGGCTAGAACTATGAGGTGAGTGAAAAGCACTTTAAGAACACTTTCACCTTTTATTGTTTTACAATATTGAGTACTTTTTAACAATGTTTGCATAGATTCTTTTGAGTACCATAATCTGACAAGGCCTTCAGATATCATTTACTACAATGTTATTATAAAAGGACAAGTCAGTAAGAAAAATAAACAATACATCAACATTGACAAATAAACAGTTTATCATAATGTTTTAAAATTACGTATTTACTGGTTTCTGGACTAGGGCTAGGCAACTTCGGCATTCCAGCTGTCGTGGAACTACAAATCCCAAGACTGACAGTCACAGGCATGATTCCAAGGGGCAGATGCATGATGGGTTTGTAGTTTCACCACAGCTGGAGTGCCAAGGTTGCCTTCCCCTGATCTAGATATCATGCTTTTATAGGGTTACATAAAAGGATAGGCAACTTTGAAATGAATATTTGCCTGTGTGCGATATTTAAAATTCACAAGATGAACAGGTTGCTCATGCACTTGTGTAATTTGGTTTCTAAAAAATATAGTTGAGTACATTTGATAGAACTACAGAAAGACTTACATGTAAGGATAAATATTACACGAAGAAAAAGTGCAATAGTAATAATTATAATGACTTCATCCAATAATACTAGTAGTAGTGTTTGTTCCTTTTGACAACTTATGGATTTTGGATGATATCCAATCCGTCTGAGAAGTGCCAGATAGTCCGTCTGTTTTGGAACATTTTTCCTGCAGTACTCTCACATTGATGTTAAAATTATCCCTACAAACAGGACTGTGCATTTCGCTGTTGTTTCTGACAGTTAAAGCTGCCATGAGAATCATGTTGGCTGCCATTGCTGACCATTCCTTCTGAACATATTAGTTGCCTGGCTGTCAGGCTGATATATTGGCTTTGCTGAATTATGAGTCACTGACCACCAACAAATGAAGACATAAGGAATTCTGAAACTTTTCTGACTAATTTACAGAATACATGTTGCTGGATCTGTGATTTAAAGTACAGATGCCAGGCAAGAAGCCTTTTTAGAAGAAGGCCTGTAGGCAGTTGCCAGTGACAGGGTAGCCTAGCTGGCTGCAGGATAAAGTGGGTTAATAAGTGTATATAACTACTTTCAGCGATTTTGATATGTTTATATGTAAATATGTTCAGCACTGTTTAGCCTCTACAATTGTCTCCAGCACCATTTTGGAGAAGCCTGGTGTCCTGATTGGACAGGAAATCTCGGGAGATTTGGTCGGCCATTTTGGGGTGGTTATCTTATATAGGAAAGACAACCACGTTTGTAGGCAGAACACGTGTGGATGTAGACAGGGACAGAGACCCGCTTGTGAGGGAGAGTCAGGAAAATGCAGGGAGAGTGTTCCAGCCTGTGAGGGATAGTTCAGGGTTCCTACGGAGTCCTGTATCGGTAATCCGGGTCGGATGAAAAGACTCCCAGTTGTTTATAACCAAACCAGTGTCTCCGCTGTGAGTGCGGAAAGAGTGTGCCAGACTCCTATCTCCCTGTACGGAACGAATATCGCTGCTTCCGGGTAAAGTGCTATCAGCCTTACAGATACGTATTGTGTGCTTGGGTTTAGACTGTGCCAGTCAGTGGGAAGTGTCTAGGGTGCTAACGAATCCCACTACCGCTTACATCTGAAGTGACTGTACTGTGTACCTGCGTCTCCATGCCTGGAGTGAAACTGTTTGCTTTACTATTGTAAATATTCTTCATACTACCGGCCCTCCGGTAATAAACGTTATCTTGTTAAAAGTCAATTACGTGTGATTCCCTCTGTGAAGCCGCCACACCCTAAACCCACTTACAGGCCAGCAATGGCAAACCTTGTAGGGTCACTTTAAAGGACAAAACATTTTTTGAATGATTTACTTAAGATTTTAACAAAGATCCAAGGAAAGCATGTTATAGTGTTAATAGAATATAGTGTTTATATAGTGTATATAAGAAGTTATATTGTATAGTATTATTAGTAGTAGTAGTGGTATTATCATTATTATTTATTATTATAAATAACAATTATAATGATAAGAATAATAGGATCCAAATTTAAACAACCTATTGCAACAAATGCAAACCAATATTGTAGGCAATACAAATAAAACAAAATCTCAATGAAAATGACAATAAAACAGAATATTTTTCATAGTTACCAAATGAAAAAAATCAGTTCTGTGCCAGAAATAATATTCATATAATGGAAAGCACATAGAGACTCCAATTTCAGTCTTGCCTTTCCTTGATAGTTGTCCTCCACTAGAGAAAGCAACAGGTAATTGCATGCAAAGTTTTAACCCATATTTCTATCATTTGTTTTGAGGTTATATAAACAATAATCCAAACTCCGTCCAATAAAAGCTATTGGAAGAATACAGAATGGCTTGTACTGGCAGCAAACTAGAAGTTCTGACTTTTGTTTGGTGTCTTTGATAGGTCAGTGACACACATTGGCACACATTTCTTTTTTTTTTTTTTTTTTAAATACATTTTTATTAAGAAGTATATCAAACAACCAAATAGTTTACAAGGTGACGTGATTTTTAATCTGAACAAATGTATTGTGATATGTAAACCCCTGACTCCTATAATTTTGCAGACATTATCCCTATTATGAGGGTTATTCACAAAAGGGTGAATAGTTTGGAGATGGCAGGAGAAGTGAGCTATCTAGGCCAAAATAGCTGATTTGGAAAAATGATCCAATACAGCTCACTTTCCAGTTCAGCTATGTTGTCCTAGATTGTTCACTTCTCCTGCCTTCTCCAAACTCTTCACACTTTAGTGAATAACCCTGTATGTCTTCCATATATTGTAAAGCGCTGCACAGACTGTTGGCGCTATATAAATACTGTATAATAATAATAATAATTTTTGTGGTTCAGTTGCACTTTTGTGTGCTAAGCATGTGTGGTCACCACTGTATTTAGAATATGGATCTGATAGCACATGTTTGGATTCTTAGTTAAAGGATATGTAAACTCAGTCATTAAAATATCATATAAGCTTTGAAGTGTCAATGTAACTTCAAAAGTAATTTTTAACCTACAGCTTTCTTTAAAATTATATTAGGCGATCCTGCTATGAAAGTCCTTAATCAGTCTATGTTCTGGCATTTCCTGTTATAGAATAACAACACCATAGCTCCCAAGTTGCTGAGGTGAGAAGGAGAGACACCTTACAGCACAATTTATTTAGGCAATGGACATGCCCCAGTTATGCGGAACCGTAAGAATTTTTTAGCCATAAATGGCTGATTAAACCATGGATCGTCTTTTTTCACAGTTACTTTTCCTTTATATTGACTTTTCTGAGCAAGATAATTAAGGGGTTTATTCACAAAACTGCTGAAGGATCTAGCCGTAGCTTCGGCTGATCCTTCGGCTAGCTTTGGCCCCAGGACCCCTTCGGTTCAGTAGAACCGAAGGGCTGCTGTAGGGGCTATTCACTATAGCCCGTACAGCTCCCGAATTTGGCCAAGCGGCTCAGTCGAGCCAAAGGCATATGCCTCGGCTTGACTGAGCTGAGGTGAAAGCCGAAGCTGGCGGGGGCCAGCCGTCGTCTCAAGACTGGCTCCAGCCACTTGCAGAGACAGATTAGCGTCCCTGGTTACCAGGTAAACAGGGACGCTGATCTGTCATTACTCTCCTGGACGCTCTGAGAGTCTCCTGCTATTAGATAGCGGCTCCCGGATGCCCGGGAGAGAAACACTTTCTCCCGGAAAGGTTTACTCTGCTCGATCGAAAGGTTTACTCTGCTCGATCGAGCAGAGTAAACCTTTCCCTGCTCTGTTGTTTCTGACATCGGAGCCACCGGCGCCGTCAGTCATAAAAAAAAACAGCATAGGAATGCATAGCTACATTCCTATTGGCTATTTCACTTTGCAATAGCCAATAGCAAACTAGCTATTTCACCCGCCCACTGCTGCTGTCAATCAGCAGAGGGGACCTGAAGTTCTCCATCAGGTCCCCTTCTAGTTATTGACAGCAGCAGAGGGCGGGTGCAATAGCCAGCTTGCTATTGGATATTGCAAATTGAAATAGCCAATAGGAATGTAGCTATGCATTTCTATGCTGGATTTTTTTTTTTTTATTCTGACGGCAGCAGCTGTCAGAATACTAAAAAAAAAAACTTGCAGATAGCAAAGAAGCTAATACTTCCCATGCTATCCCATGGTATTGTGTATAGTTCCTACAAGTACACAATAATATGTATACAATGTATACATATACTGCAGCTGGTGTGTAAATACGCACATATATGTAAATCATATATTTTTCCATTTTCTCTTGGGCTATCTCTATATCTTTGGCTTGACACTGTTCTCTCTTACTATGCTGTGAATGTGGACGAGCCACCAATCAGGCCTGCTGCTAAATTCTATGTATTACCAGCCTCCTGCTGCCTACATCAGTGGGATACCATGGAAGTGTGACTGAGACTCTGAACGGCCGAGCAATTAATCACCCCCTTCTGGAATTATAATAATAATAGTGGCTGCATTTATTGTAATTATTGATTTGAAAGCCCAGGCTGCTCTTTATTCATAAATGAGTCACAGGATCCAAAACTCTAACTAACCCTGTAGGAGAAGGGGAAAATCAGGGGAATTAAATGTATGTCAAATCTTCAATAATGCTTTCAAAATATATATAGCCATTTTATAGGAGCTTAGCTTGATGAAAATAATTTGATCAGTCTATGTTAAGGTTTTATTTTTATATTAAAATGATATATGCATATTTACTTATTACATACCCAGATTATGCCTCCTGCTTTGCACAGCGCTACACAGTAGTTGAGCCTTACTCCTTTTCTCATAATACAATTTCTGGGGGGTCTCTTTATAAATGGCTTTTTTTTTTCTCCCAGTTTTGCACTTTTCCTGTTCATGCTATTTATGCAGCTATTATAGTGTTATTTTTATTTACCTTTTTTCCTCTTTCCTCTACATCCAGCTTGTGCCTGTTCTAGTGAATCTTTCCTGGATTTTGTATCATTGTTTATTATTTAGAAAGCAGTTATGTTCACCACACCAGCGGAGATCACCACGGAGACGCATGGTCAGCCTCATGATATTAGAATAAACTACTCCTGGTGACTGTGGCTGGACGATTTGGTGCCGTGTGTCTCTCTTTCCCTATATGACCCCGGGGTCCCAGGCGTGACAAACCAGGGAGGCTGTGGAGCTAACGGTGGGGTCCCCCGCCGCTCGCCCCCCATTTTGGCTTTCCGGGTACTTCTCCTGCATATCGCAAATCAGCCCTGCATGGTCCATCTTCAGTGGGTCCCCTGATGAAGCCAATGGCGAAACGCGTCGGGGCCTATTAAGATAAGCTACACCTAGGATAATATTGTGTTATACACTAATGTAACCATACTTGGACAATATTGAATAACTTCATGATATGTCGGACTAAATTAATTTTAGAAACATACAAGCAATGTATATTTAAACATATCCTCTGCAGGGATCTGTTTTGTTCTAATATGTTTGTTTTAAATCATGAATGTATGTATAATAGTATTTAACATAATACATTTTGAAATTTTATTTTAACATATCTCTTGGACGGTCACTTACACCCCTCCAAAAACCCTTCTATTTCCTCAATTTGTCTTGAAACGATATAATTAGGGGGAGAGGTGTAAAACTAGGTGCCCACAGGGAGACAACCCAGGATTTAGTAAATTGGAAAAAATATTGTTTACCCTCTATTTTAAAATGATAATAAAAACTAATAACAGGTCTATTCACTAAAGGGTGAAGAGTTTGGAGAAGGCAGGAGAAGTGAATAATCAAGGCCAAAATAGCTGAACTGGAAAGTGAGCTGAATTGGATAATTTTTCCAAATGTTGGCCTAGATTGTTCACTTCTCCTGCCCTCTACAAACTTATCACCCTTTCGCGAATAGCCCTGTCGGAAAAAAAGTATGTTCTTTATAGGTTAAACCTTAAAAAAGCACTCCGGTACACTAACTATTAACAAAAATTTAGCTTTTTTGTGTACCACTCAGCTGTAGATCCTCATATTATCTCTGTATTTATGCTGATGCTGTCTTTCCTTCTGGAAGTTGGCTACTTTTGTTCCCCATGGTCCCTATGTGTATTGTAAAGTTGTCACGGCTCCACGTTCGCTCCCATGATGGACTATAATCTCACATAGTTTACTAATTTGTATTGAAATTATATATCTGGGGTCTATCATGGGAGTGAGCTTGGTGCGGTGGCTACTTTAAAACCCACACAGGGACTATGTGGAACAAAAGTAGCCACCCTCCAGAGGGAAGAACAGTGTCGGCACCAATTCAGATATGATTTGAGGATCTACAACTGAGTGATACACAAATAAGTTAAATTTTAGCAAATAGGGTAATTGAATGTATTCTTAAGATTTTTTTTAGGCAAACACATTTTTATTAGAATTAAAAGACAAATACAATTTCAATGAGAGTAAATATATGCCCAGGAAGTAACACCAGGTGACACGTATACAGAATATGCAAAAGGGTAAAGGCAAAACAAAGCAATAACATATACAGTTCTAGTCCTCAGCAAAAGAAGTGTCCATCCTCAGATTCTAGGATGGACGCAGGAGAGGAGCCTTCCGTGTACAAGAAAATGGAGGAGAACAAACAAGGGAGAATAGAGAAAGGAAAAACAAGAAAAGAGGGAGAGTCAAAAAGAAGCAGAAAAAAAGGGAGATAGGTAGATAGATAGATAGATAGATAGATAGATAGATAGATAGATAGATAGATAGATAGAAGAAAGGCTATATGGATCCTCAATTTGACCCTATCAACTAGTAGAAAAGTCTAAAGAAAGTTCTGCAGTTCTAACCCCAAAAAATAAATTTTTGGCTGGATTTAAACTTTAACCACTTAAAGACCAAGTGTTTACACCCCCTTCCTGTCCAGGCCATTTTTCAGTATTCAGCACTGCAGTAATTTGACTGACATTTATTCCGTCATGCAACACTGTCCTGAAAATTATTTTATACAATTTTTTGGGGACAGCAATAGCTTTCTTTTGGTGGTATTAAATTACCAGATTTTTATTTTTTACTACATAATGAAAAAAGTACCGTAAACTTCGAAAAAACCCGTTTTCCCTACGTTATGTTAAAAAAACGGCGAGTCATTACCTGCCCCCCAGCTTCCTGATTGGCCAGAAAGCCGGCTCTATGCTCCCTCATCACCAGCCAGCAAGTCATTACACGCTGCCTGGCTTCCTTAATGGGACTTCCGGTATTGGTACTTGTACTTGAAAGCATTTTTTCTTTCAGGCAGAATAGGGAATGTCAGGGATCTGAAAGCAACAGCTTCTTTGCTATCTGCAGGTTTTTTTTTTTAGTGTTCTGACAGCTGCTGCCGTCAGAATAAAAAAAAAAAACAACCACCATAGGAATGCATAGCTAGATTGCTATTGGCTATTTTAATTTGCAATATCCAATAGCAAGCTCTGCTGCTGTCAATCACTAGAAGAGGACCTGGTGGAGAACTTCAGGTCCCCCTCTGCTGATTGACAGCAGCAGTGAACGGGTGCAATAATTAGTTTACTATTGGCTATTGCTGAGTCAATTTGCCTTGAAGGAGAACTATGGGGTTAATGCTTTTCCCCATAGTTCTCCTTAGGGTACCCGCCCCCTCCCCCGTCCCCAGTCAGCGCTGGCGGGGGAATCCAGCCCCTCCCTTGTCACGGCAGAGAGCCGTGACAGGATCGTGAGGTGAGCAAACGCCGGTATGTGTTTGCTCACCTCCCGATCTACTGAGCCGACCTGTGACAGTCTCATTGTCACAGGTCGGCTAGAACTATGAGGTGAGTGAAAAGCACTCACCTCATTTCTCCTTTAATTTTCTGTCTTTCTGTTCCAGAGACACAACAGGAAGTGAGAGACAATCTCTCCATAGTAAGGGAACATCGCCTCTTAGACAGTTATTACTGAAACATAGTCCTCCATTGAAAGATTTACCCTCACTTCCTGTTCCTGCAACAACTGTAAATGTTTGGATATCTTATAAGTTTCTGTCATGGTGACAGAGATCAGCAAAGAATGGTTTAAAAACCAGACTACAGTTTTAACACTTTCACATATTATACTAAACTAAAAAAAGCTTTGGCTATACATTTAATTTAAAAATTAGCAAATACCTGCTGCATAAATGGCTTATTAACATCCAGCCTGCTGCCCCTCAGCTCTTAGCATCCCTACACCAGCTCTGTTCTCCTCATCCCTCCCCATCTTTAGTGTGCAGTGAGATGTTTTATGTGATGGCTCAAAGTAAGTAGTATCCATTGTAATATTCCCACTCTATCCTCAACTGCAGTAAACCTATTTACTGCAGATTGGCTTTAAGTTGAAACAGTCTATGTGATTGTATAAATTAATTATAATGCAGTCTAGGCATGAGGTATACATAAGTAAAAGATATATCCATGACAAAATGTCTTAAAGCGGACCTTATGGCCTCATTCACACACAACGCAAGCAAAATTGTATATTGTGTATATATGCGTGTATGCGTGCACTATATGCAATCCCAGAATGCATCACTCATAATGACATTTTTAATGTGCTGTACGCATGTACGCGCATAAATGCGCAGAAATACGCTGCCCGGACGCATCTCTGTTCCATTCTGTTTTCGCGCATATATACGCAATGCAAATATATGGCGCCATACGCGGCTATGTGCATGGAGCCATTTATTTGCATATGTTGCATATGGTACAATACGTACGTACGCGCGCGGCAGTGTGAATGAGGCCTTACACTCAAAAATCAAATTCTACCAATGCATACATATATGTGTGATAATTCATAATAACATAGACATGTCTAGTGTAAAATACTGTGATTCTGAAATACTTACACTTGCAGAGCATTCACTTCCTTCTTTGAAAGGACAAAATGACTTCAGTTTGCCAAAGCAATGCACACTGGGATTGCCTTGTCATCAGCAGAGCATTGCTGGGAAATCTCATCTGTAATCTCACAAAATCTCAGGGAAAGGAATTTGCCTGAGATTATGTGCATGGTCAAATGCCCTAGTCATACAGTATGTCTAGTCACATGTGCCAGAAATCCAGGAAGTAAAAGGAAAGCTAGTAATCTGCCCTTAGTAAACATGGCCACTGTCAGAAGACTGGGGAAGAAAAGAGGAATAGGGTATGCACAGAATACAAAGCCTGCAATTATGTAGTAAAAAAGGTATGTGTTTGTAGATTATTACTAAACATTTCTAAAGGTGTGTTTTTTGTTATTTTAAAGATATGAGTAAAGGTCCACTTTAATGTGAGTGCAGGCAGTGGAGGGCTGTAGCTTTAATGATAATTTAACAGGCTACAGCAAGCATCCAGTAGGCTTTAGCAGGCATGTAGAAAACTTGGAGAAACTACAGGGATGGACTTTGGGCAATGTTTACCAAGGGGGTATTTATGACAGAGCCAAAGGATCCAGACGTAATTTCGAACGGCTGATCCTTCAGCTCGCTTCGGTCGCCTGAATTGACTGAACCGAAGGGCTGCTGTGCGGGCTATTTACTATAGCCTCTACAGCAGCCGAAGGCAGCCGAGTGGCTCAGCCGAGCCGAACCCATAAGCTTCGGCTCAGCTGAGCCGTATTCACAGCCGAAGCGTGGAGAAAGGTCGGCCGAAGCCGACCGGTCTCCACGCAAATGACAGCTGATCGGAGCCAGATGTGACCTCACAGCTCGCTCTGCCCAGTTGTGATAACAGATTAATGTCCCCAAATAACCTGGAGACATTGATCTGTCATTAAACAATAACAACCGGTCGGTCCACCCAGTTGTTATTTATTGGCCAGGACCTGCTAGAAGACTCTTGCAGGTGCCGGCCAATTGGAAACAGTTGTGCGGAGCTAGGGGTGATGTCATCACAAGCTCCACCCAATTGTTTTTATTTTGCCGGCATCTGTCAGATACTTCATCATGTGGCGGGAGTTCGCCGCATGCAGTTGGGTCGTCGTGCGTCAGTTTTTTTTTTCTTATTTTTAGAATATACTTTAATAATACTTTCATGTTTTTTTTTTGTTTTTTTTTTATGTTTCCTTTTTTTAAAACATGTTTTAAATGATGTTTCAACGCTTTATTTTTTTCATTCATTTAACTTTTTTCTATTCTGCTCACTACCTCGGAGGTACTGAGCAGAATAGCCGAGCAAGCGGCATTTGGCTATTCACTTATTGCCGTTTGGTACCTATGAGAATAGGGGCGAATGGCAGTGAGTGAGCTGCCGGAGCTTCGGCTCAGCCGATCCAGATGTTGGATCGGCTGAATCGAATTCCTTCTGCACTTTCTCTCAGCCGAACATGCAGAGCATGTTCAGCTGACTGAAGGCAGCCAATATACGGCTGACTTTAGCCGATGTATGTCTGATTTTAGCCGGTGTACGGCTGAAGTGAATAGCCGAACAGCATTCGGCTCACTTCACTACGTCTGGGTTATTCACTCGGCTGCCTTTGGCAGCTTTGTGAATAACCCCCTAAATGATTGCAGAAGCTTGGTAAACACCCGCTAAATGTAATGTTCTGCAGGCATACTAAGATTTAAACAAATGCCTGTATGAGTTGGCAAGTCAAAAAAGTTCATTTTAAATCATCCAGTAATGCACCCTCCTATACATTCAAATTATTTTTAGTAATAGTCATGAAATTAAACATTATGAATGCTGGAGGTGAGAGCACAATTAGCCGTGGAGGAGAACAGCAGCAGCTGTATGTATGGTTGAAGCTTTTATTCAGAGATTCTGAACATATCAATCTCAGTGTTGTCATCTACTGTATAGTTGCCAACATCTGAAAATAGTAAGACCACCTTAAGGATGTTAAGAAGAATTCCATGTGCCACCTGCCAAGCACCTGGAGGCATGGCCAATGAAGTGGAGTATGGCTTGTAGTGTGGAAGCAAAATAACCCCCAGCATTGGTATTATTGGCAGTTTTAGTAACCCCTGGAATTTGGGTCTTTGGCAGCAAGAATAACCCCCAGCATTGCTGTAAGTGACCACAATAATCCACACATCATTGATGGTCAGTGGTAAGCTGTGAAAATGTACCATCCCAGCATTGGTGGTCAGTGGCTGACTATAACACT
>NW_017306351.1:1090646-1095582 GCF_000935625.1 Nanorana parkeri | reverse complement strand
GGAACAACAACCTCTCCTTCCCCCAGCATTAGTGGTCAGTGGCTGGCTCGAACAATAATAATAAACCCCCTAGGATTGGTTTACAGTGTTACTTACCTGAATACACATTCCCATGCCAAATTCTCTTTCCCAGTCATGACAGTTATGGCTTATTTCAGTGCCAGATACTAGAACCCAGAGAACGTTCCAGCACCCAGCATTCCACTGCCAGTCTGCATGTTGCCAGTGGCTTCAACAGGGCACCCTCTATGTGATGGTGCCCAGTTCAAACACCCCCCTCCCAGGAATTCTACTGGCCTGCAACACACACAGGGACCATGGGGAACAAAAGTAGCCACCCTCCAGAAGGAAGGAAGATAGGAAGGACAGTGTAAGCACCAATTCAGAGATGTTTTGAGACTCTACAGCCAAATGATACACAAATCTACACCTGCAAAAGCTAAATTTGTGTTAATAGTTACGGTACTTGAATGTCTTTATAAGATCTAACTCCTGAGTTTAGTGTCACTTTAAGCTTGCCCAATGTGCTGTGTTTCAGTGTTAGTAATGCTGGTAGAGATAACCATTGTGTCAAGCCCTTTATAGTGTCATTTGTGAAATTAAACCATGCCCTGTCTACAAAATATCTGTTTTCAGGCAATTAGTGTTGTTTTCAAATACAGAAAATATTAAAGATGTGTTGTCACTAAACTAAAAATGGTATTAAAAGCTCTCTTTGAAAACAAGATAGTAACACTTTACCTCTTCTGCAATCTGCCAAAATACTGGTCCATTGAAGAGAAATCCCAACTTGAAGCTTTTTCAGACAAAATCAAGTCTGGGAGTGTTGATCTAGTCAGTGGTTCCTCCCACCAGCTCATATCTTAATGCCATACTTTATAGGGGTGTGGAGTTAGTCATCTGGATTTATTGAAAACACAATGGGGGGAATTTATCAAAACGGGAGCAGACAAAATCTGGGGCAGTTGCCCTGGGAAACCACCCAGCTTCTCTCTTCAGTTTGTTCAGTTAAGATTTGAAAATGAAAGAGAGAAGCCGTTTGGTTGCCATGCACAGCTGCACCAGATTCTGTATGCTCCAGTTTTGATAAATTCCCCCCAATGTTCATTGATGTTAGTCAATATCTGTGGTTTTCCATTCTTCAATGTAAAATCCGGGCCATAACAGTGATCATATTTATTAGATACCTAATGTTAGCTTTGACATCTGTGATTGCACTTTTTTAGATGATGATTCATATTTGCTACCATACAGGAGCTAGCTAACAAACCCCTGTGTGATAGCCTTTGGAGGTGTCAGGTTCTCTTTATTGAACCTGTGACCTCCAATATAGGAGTTCTAGCACAGTACTGTACTGGAACTCCTGTGACAGCTGAGAGAGGAAGAGCACAGCTCTCCCCTCTCACTGTGTACACGGAGCGGCAGGGTTAGTTTTAACCCTGCCGCTCTGCTCCCCACATCGGCGGCCAGTAAGGAGTGACTCGGCGGCCGGGGGGAGGATGGAACCAGAGGAGAGAGGTAGGTGCAAGGGGGGAGGGGGGGGGACTGACAGGCTGCACACATTTTACACGTGATCGCCGCGATCACTTGTAAACGAACAAGCGGCTTCCCCACACTACATTTAGTCCTGCCTTCCCAAAGCAGGACTAAATGTAAAAGGCAACTTACCGCAGGGGGATTTCACACCGCTGCCACCCCTCTGCACCCTGCTGCCCCGAGGCCTGGCCTCTGTGGCCTTGTGGGGAATCCGGGCCTGGGCACACCACTCTCGACCTTAGACCAATTTGAAAAAGGGCCATTTATCAATACTCTCTGGACCCCGTTCCTATAGCCATTTATGTGGTATCGTGTCAAAAGCTTTGGGGAAATCCAGGTACACCACATCCACCGGCCTTCCTCCATCCAGATCTCTACTTACCTTTTCGTAGAATGCTAGTAGGTTGGTCTGACAAGAACGCTGCTTCCTAAATCCATGCTACACTGACTGGTCTGTAGTGCCCAGGTTGGCAGCTTGAACCTTTTTTGAATATTGGCGCTATCGTTGCCTTACGCCAATCACTTGGTAACCTTCCAGTCATTAGACATGTGCACCCGCAAAAAAAATAGTTTTGTTTGGTTTTTATTCGGATTTTGCGTTATTTCGTTTTTCAGGATTCGGGTCCGAAGTTTAAATCGTTTTGGGATTCGGATTCAGAAAAATTTGTTAGCGGTAGTGCGGTCGAAATTTCGTGTTTTTTTTTAACAGTCTACAGAAGGGGTGGGGGAAGCGTGGGGTTCCCCCCAAAATCCATACCAGGCTCTTTTGGTCTGGTAGGGATTTTAAAGGTGATCCCCAGCCACAAAAAATGGGGAAAAAACTAACATTCCTACCAGACCCATGAGCCGAGCACTGGCCCGGCAGGGCAGGAAAGGGGGGGGCGATCGAGCGCCCTGTCACCTTGGCATTGGGAGCGTGTCCCCATGCAGATGGGGACAAGGGCCTCTTCCCTACAACCCGTACCTGGGTTGTTGTGGGGGTCTCCCGATGCAAATAAGCCCCCTTGCCGGCAGACCCCCACAACTACCAGGTCAGGGTTGGGAAGAAGAGGCCCTTGTCCCCATCGGCATGGGGACACTCTCCCAATGCCGAGGGCACGTGGCCTGGTGCTCGATTGCCCCCCCCCTTTCCAGCCCTGCCGGGCCAGTGCTTAGATCAAGGGTCTGGTAGGAATGTTAGGGGGACCCCACGTTTTTTGTTTCCATTTTTGGGGCTGGTGTTTCCCCTTAAAATTCCTACAAGACCTAAAGGGCCTGGTATGGATTTTGGGGGGGGGAACCTTACGCTTTTTTCCCCCTCTTTTGCAGAGTAAAACAAAAAAATGTTTTCCTAATGTCATTTTGCTGCAACAAAATTTTGTCCGAAATTTTGACTACCGCTAATGAATTTTGGAATTGGAAATTCGGATTTGTTTACATTCGTTATATCTGTAATTCGGAATTCGGATACATCTGAATGTCCGAATTTCAATTCGGAACGAAACGAATCGCACATGTCTACCAGTTATTATGGAGTCCTTGAAAATAAGGAATAATGGTCTCGCTATAACGTGGCATTCTTATCTCCATTAAACTCGTCTTTTTCTTGAGTGTATACTGAGGAGAAAAATTAATTTAACATCCCAGCCTTCTGCCGGGCATTTGTGATTAATCTCCCGTTAAAGGAGAACTATGGGGTCAGGGCTTTTCCCCATAGTTCTCCTTAGGGTAACGAGAGGACACAAACTAGCGTCCTCCCGTTACACTAAGCTCAGTATACCGTGAGCTACAGCTCGCGGTATACTGAGACGGCGCAGCCGGAGCGGATCCCGACATCGATGTCGAGATCCGCTCAGCTGCTTGAGTGACAGTCAGCGCTGGCGGAGCGAGGAGTCCAGCCCCTCCCCTGTCACGGCAGAGAGCCGTGACAGGATCGAGAGGTGAGCGAACGCCGGTACATGTTCACTCACCTCCCGATCTACTGAGCCGACCTGTGAAGGTCTCATTGTCACAGGTCGGCTAGAACTATGAGGTGAGTGAAAAGCACTCACCTCATAGTTCTCCTTTAACATCTTTTATTGGGCCTACCTGCTCTTTCCTTACCTTTTTACTGTTTATATTTGGAATAATTTTTTGGGGTTCTTCTTACAGACTGTGGCGATATGCTTTTCGTAATCTATTTTCGCTGCCCGGATTTCACGTTTACACCTCCTATTGCATTCCTTGTAGCTCTGGAATGCCAATGCAATCCCCTCCATCTTATATTTTTTAAATGCCAGCTTCTCTTCTGTGATGTGTTGTCTTACCATTTTATTTAGCCATGCAGGCTTAGCTCTCGATCTTTTATTTTTGTTATCTAATGGTATGCACTTGGTAATAGCATTGTGTAATGTATTCTTATAAAAATCCTACTTCTCGTCAGTGTTCATTGCTAGAAATAAATTGTCCCATTTAGTGTCATGTACTAGGTGACGCAGCTTATTAAAGTTTGCCTTTTTGAAATTTAGCGGTCTTGTCAAACCAACACACTTCTCTTTTCTGTACCCAACATTAAAACTAATCAACCTGTGATCACTATTACCCAATGTATCCCTAATCGTTATGTCTGCAACTAGGTCCACATTATTTGAAATGAATAAATCTAGTATAGCATTTTCCCTGGTTGTGACATCAACCATCTGATCCATGAAATTGTCCCGCAACAGGTTTAGAAAACGGCCAGCCTTTGTAGAATGAGCGGTTCCATGTGACCACTCAATGTCTGGATAATTTAAGTCACCGATTATAACAACATTTCCCTGCTTCCCAGCTATTTGTATTTGGGAATGTAGGTGAACTTCCTCCTCTCCACTTATGTTCGGGGGTTTATAACACACACCCACAATTAGTGTACAACTAACTTGAACTGCAAAAGGGCATAGCAGTATATCTAAAGGTATGGAGAAAATACTAACTCTTCAGTTAAAGTTCAACTCTGGCCTTGGGTTGAGCAGATTTGGAAGGGGAGTACAGAGAGAAGAAGGATGCAGGGGGTGCAGAGGTGAGCAAAAAATGAAAAGGGGTGCAGGTGCGGCAGTGGGTAGCAGAGTATGTAGAAGGATGCAAGGGGTGCAGAGGTCAGCATAGTAGGAACAGGGATGCAGGAGGTGCAGTGGTAAGCAGAATAGGAAGAGAGGTGCAGGGGGTGCAATGGTGAGCAGTGTCGAATTACAAATGCAGGGGACACAGAGGTGAGCAGAATAGGAAGAGGGGTGCAGAGGTAAGCAAAGTAAGAAGAGGGGGTGCAGAGGTGAGCAATGTTGGAAGAGGAATGCAGGGGATGCTGAGGTGTTAAGAATAGGAAGAGGGATGCAAAGGTGAGCAATGTGAAAAGAGGGATGCAGGGGTGCAGAAGTGAGCAGTGTAGGAACAGGGATGCAGG
>NW_017306351.1:1083247-1090628 GCF_000935625.1 Nanorana parkeri | reverse complement strand
GCAGAGGTCGACCCGGGTGCTGGGGGTCTGTGCTTGTGGTCTCTTGCAAGCTGGGTGTCACACTGTTAGGACACACCAGTATCAACTCTACACCTGCAGTAGTGGAGTGATCACACAAAATCAAGAAGCGGCACAGAGAACTGGGGGAGTCAGCGACAGCATGGGTGAGTGGAGGAGACCTGCACTGAAAGACACACATAGCACTGCATGCAATGAACATGTTTGTCACTTGCCTTGTGCCTGCTATATATGTCTATCAAACTACCTCGTAATGATAGCATAACTGCAAGGTAGATCAACAGACATACATGGCAGACGAAAAAAAGTGTATGCTCATACAATAAATGTATGGGAATACATATTTTACATTTCCATGGGTTTATTATATGAATATAAAGTATGGGAATGCAGAACATGTATTTCAATACTTTTACTGTATTCAATGGGCTGTCTTACTGTAAAGTGACATTAGATTCAAACCTTTTTCCCCCCTTCTCATTCCTGCTGTAGTGACTTACTGACTTCTTTCCTGTAGTTTTTAGCTGTCCCTCTAGCGCTGGTGCGGGTCTCAGATCCATTGCTGATTGCTCTGTCCTCCTCTTCGCTCATGTCCCACAGAGTCTGTGCGGGTGCACGCTGCTCAATATACTTACCTTGTGTCTCTCCTCGTCTCCCGGCCGAACATATGAACTGCGCATGCGCCAGCCCCAAAGATCCTTTGCGGCCACCCGAGAAATTTTCAGATGTTCGGACGGGAGCGCACAGCAGAGACACAGGTAAGTTTAACCCTTTGAAACATTTTTTTTTTATCTCTTTGCATATTTGCATATATGCTTGTTAGCAGTAGATATATGCAAAAACATGCAAGGGTTTAATAACCCTTTAAAGTGGAAGTAAAATGTGTTTATAAAAAATTTCTAATGGGCAGGTTTTCATCGCAAACACTGTGTAAGTCTCTTCTACCAAAAAAAGCTCCTACCTGCCTGTCAGCAAATTTTTTTTCTAGTGCACAGTCCCAGCATGCTGGAATGAATTAACTCCCATGTGCAGGAGTTACATCATGCCAGCCAGCCAATCAAAGAACCCGGACGAAGACTGGAAGAAGATGGCAGTGCCAGCGAGGGAGGGGAGAGCAGAGAGCAATGTTGAATGGCATTGTCTGTAAGTACAGTAAGTCAGCCACAATGTGCTAATATGCTGTGCATACATTATGGCAATCAACTCTGGAGCTCTATTGTTTTTTTAAATAACCACTTTCTTCCACTTTAAGGAAGGTTTTGGAAGACAATTACTGGGCATTGGTCTCACTAAGGATGAGAACTTCTGCTCTGTTCCTTCTGCACTTTAAAGCATGATGCATCTCACTGTGTCCGCTACTGAGTCAGGAGGGGGGCCCTGTCAGGTATGGTGTAGGGGGCCCCAACATTTGTAATGGTGACCCTCGCAAGGCCAGTCACCCTGCATATGGGGAGAGGAACAGCAGGGACTGGTCTTTATTATAGGAAGTTCCTGCACAAAAGGTAACATTTGTCACTTTATTTCAAAGATCTAGAAGAAATGCACAAAGCACGCCAATAATTAAGTAAGGATACACATCTCCTGTATTTGGACATCTAAAATCACAAGAGGGGATGATTGTGTGTCTGCCCAGGTTACCATACTAGTAGTGAATGATGAGCCTGCCTTGTTTACTGCTTAGATGACTGTAATAAGACTAGGTGAATGTTAATATAACTGAAAATACTGATGACGTCTTTATTAGGGGAGGTGATGATTCTGCCCCATGCTGTATGCGGTCTGTAGACTGTATGCTAGAGTTGTTTGGCATCAGAAAGAAGCAATAAGCCTGTTTTCTGATATATGACTTTATTAGCCTGGAATGCACTCTAGTCACCATATTTGATGACAAGAGTAAAAAAATCAATAACGTTTTTGTGCATAGTAAATAGATGTGGCTGGAGTCCACGCAAAAAGTTGTGAA
This sequence comes from Nanorana parkeri, assembly GCF_000935625.1. Lineage (NCBI taxonomy): Eukaryota > Metazoa > Chordata > Amphibia > Anura > Dicroglossidae > Nanorana > Nanorana parkeri. Next base: position 1,088,647 of record NW_017306351.1, on the reverse strand, counting down.
GAAAGGTATAATTCTTGTTGTTAGTACGTTAGGATTAAGTTAAATACATTTTAACATTTAAAATAGGTTTAACGTTTCCCAAGACACATTGTAGGCACCATGACTTGTTAGATGTTGCGGTTGTCAGGTTGACAGTTTGGGTGTTTGTAGACTAGGAAGAGATGATCTGTTTGTTTCGCTTATGATGATTTATTAAGAAGAGTGAGAAATGGTTCTTCTCTGATACCGAAGTACTTTGAAAAGGTGAGAAACCCATTTATGGATGTGGCAAAAGCATGAGAGCTAAGAGTATGATTCTTCTTTATAAGAAGCAGTCATTGGTGTGTCTTTGTTGTGCAGAGAAGATGGGTTAAGGAGTGAGAATTTGACAGAAACTATGTCCCCCACAGTGATCAAACTGGTGTAGAAGAGGGATGCACTTCTTATTTAAATAAAGAGAAATATAAAGATCTGATGACCATTTTGGGTGACCCATATATATTGTATCAACCAATGTACAGTAAGGAAACCACCATCAGTTCTCAGTATACCGTAGCTACTGGTGCAGGATTCAGGGCTAGTTCACACCAGCCTCAGTGCGTTCCAGCAAGATTCTGGCTGGAACACATTGGATCACATTCTGGCCGGCTCAATTTGTTTTGGGGAGGGAGGGGGCATGGCGGTGCATTGAACTCAATGGCACGGTGTGGTCAGTTCAATGCACCACCATGCTCCCACCCGCCCCAAAACAAAGTGAGTCTGCTGGAATGTGATCCAGTGCGTTCCGGCCACAATCGGGACAGAACGCACTGAGGCTAGTGTGAACTAGCCCTTACACCACACATACCGTTTGGCTGATGGCTGGCAATTACTGAGTAGCACTAACTTATGACAAAGCCTGTCATTTGCCTGCATACACTCACCCATCTGTGACACGTAGAAGTGCTTGTATCCAGCACTGTAGCATAGATTCATTTTGAGACAGGGCATCCTGTACCTTTTGGAACATTCTTCAACTTGAAAATAAGTTGGTGTTCCTCTACGATCCCTATTATGTTTTTATGGGACCCTCTTATTTATCGGGATTCCTGGATAAGATTACTAATGGAAAAAGTATAAAGTCAAATAAGTTAAGTGCATTAACAAACAGTTTGGCTTATGATAGTGTGGAGTGAAGAAATAGCACAGGGCAGTTATGTAAAAGAGAAAAAAAACACAGGACATCATATATCCCATGAAGAAATACTGATTTCGACCTTTACAAATAAATGCTTCAGAGGACATTTTGTATGATGATGAGGTGATTAGTTAATGTATTCATGAAAATCCGATGGTATCTCTACCTTATTATCATAGCATCAAGCAATAATGTTGAATAATCTGCATTTGTACACAGTAGGTGACAGTTAGATGTTCTTCACAAGGTGCTACATTGATGGGAAAGTCTGAGGAAGATGCTAAACTTGGAATTAGATGATAGATGGAGTTGAAGTGGGCTTGGGGACATAGCTGCGAGCAAGGTGACCCTGGAAACATTGCAATATAAATCCTTCAATAGCAAAACCATATATAAAATCAATATTTCTTTAACTTGTGGTCCTAAACTATACAATTCAACCAAAAAGGTAACAGACTTTGGAATATGTGAAAAAGAACCAATTCTCATAAATTAAGCAACACTAAATGTGTCAGTGCAGGTGATTTATGTATGAAACATGATTAAAGATCTATAGAAGATATGTAAAACTTGCAGCTCAATGTTCTGCCATTGAGTCTTGACTTCTTCCTTGCACTCCAAATTCTGAGTAATTTATTAAAGCAGAAAAGTGCCAACTTTCTGTCATCTCCAGCAGAGGCAGCTACAGTATACCTAGAGAGCCATGGAGAGTCAAATAATTGGTGGGGGCACATTGGCCATGGCACATTTTATTAGGAAGGATTTCCTGTCTACGGCTACACATGGATGCCATCCATTCCAACTAGAAGGGGTCCGTGCACAGATCCCCTGCTGATCGGAGAAAAACTGAACTAACCAGACCTATGTTAAGTCTATGGGGAGTTGGATGTAAGTGAACATGTGTCCGTTTACCTCCGATTACATCCTATCCACCCTGATCAGCAGGGAAACCATGCACAGATCTCCTGCTGACTGGAGCAGTACGGATCTGATGTCACTGTTGTGACATATGTGTCTGTTACGTTTTTTTGGAAGAAAAGACTGAACTACTGGACCCATGTTAGGACCATGGGGAGTCGGATGTAAGTGGACATGTGCCCGTTTACATTCAGTTACCTCGGATCCATCCCATTCTGGTCTGCCAAAATGGAACTTGTGGGCCTGGAAGGACTCCGAGGTAATGGGATGTAAACAGACCCAGGTCCATTTACAACCCCAATTCCAAAAAATGAATTTTGAATGCAACAAATTTAAAATCTCATAAACCCATATTTTATTCACAATGGAAAATAGAATACATATCAAATGTTTAAACTGAGCTAATGTAAAATTTTTAAGAAACAAATAAGTTAATTTTGAAATAATGGCTGCAACATGGCTCAAAAAAGTTGTGACAGGGCCATGTTTACCATAGTGCAGCATCCCCTCTTATTTTAACAACACTCTGTAAACATCTGGGAACTGAGGAGACCATTTGTTTCAGTTTTGAGAGAGGAATGATGTCCCATTCTTGCCTGATATAGGATTCTAACTGCTCAACAATCCTGGGTCTTCGTTGTCATATTTTTAATTTCAACATTTCAAAATGCGCCAAATATTTTCAATTGGTGAAAAGTCTGGACTGCAGGCAGGCCAGTTAAGCACATGGACTCTTCTACTATAAAACCATGCTGTTGTCATAGATGCAGTATGGGTTTATGAGATTTGCAGATCATTGCATTCTGTTTTTATGTAGATTTTACACAGCGTCCAAACTTTTTTGGAATTGGGGTTTTACATCTGACTCCTCACAGACTAACATTAAGCTTCCAGACAGGAATACCTGATCAGAACGTCGTCTGAATAGAGTCTATGGGGACTTGGATACCTCTGTCTGTTTATATTTGATTACCTCCGAGTCTGTATAGGTCTGCAAACAAAATAAATAAAAGAACAAAGTTCTGTTTTGGCAGGCCTGAATGGGGCGGATCAGAGGTAATGGGAAGTAAACGGACAGATATCCACTTTCATCCGATTCCATATAGACCTATCATGGGTCCAGTAGTAGTTCAGTCTTTTCTTCCAAAAAAACTGAACGGACACGGATGTTACAGCAGTGACATCAGATCCGTACTGCTTCAGTCAGCAGGAGATCTGTGCAAGGATCCCCTGATGATCAGGATGGATGGCGTGCCTGTGAAAGGGGCCTTAAAGTACAGTCACAGCGGATGTGCAGCACAAAGACAGAGGTGGTGCCCACCATGTAAAGATTAGGAACACTAAGAATATTAGAATTTAAAGAAGACTGACTTCCGTCTCCAGAATAACGCTTGTGTTTGGCTGCAAGAAAATGATTAAGCTTGTTCCCTTTTAATGGTTGCCAGCACACAAATGACCACACTGATTTTATTTCAAGAACATTAGTCAATCAGTACTGAGACTGCACATGTTTACATACTAACAAACACTTAACATCCTGCATCACTGTGCTGTAACCCCAAAAAGAAAAAAGCGGCAGTGTACAAATACTCAAATACACAGAAAAGGAAAATAACAAAGAACAATAAATGAAATAAATGAAACTACCCCTCCCCCACAAAAACCAAAATCAGTTTCGCCAAAATCGCTCTGCTCATACCTAATTAACACATCAGCTCTTTACAACTAAACACATAAGAATTACATAAGATATGTGGCAAATTAAATGCATCAGAGCAATGCAAACCATGCAAAAAAAATAAAAAAAATTCCCATTCAAAAGCATTGGGACATTACTATTGGCTATTTCAATTTTGTAAGAAAGTCACTGGTCTGTACTCAGGAGGTTCCAGTATATGCAGATTTATTGTGAATCATAATGAACAGTCTCTTTCAATAGGGTGCTTTCTTCCTATTTAACAAAACAGCTTCTGGCAGCAGTAACACAAAATAAAAAGGCCAACTCCAACTTAGGAGTCTAACTAACTACTGACTACTTTCTACCGGAGCGGCTATTCCAGCTTCCAGTACCAAAAGAAGCATATGGCCTGGTTCACACCTGAACGTTTTGTAGCGCGTTCAACGCTCAACGAACGCTCTACAAAACGCTCAAACATCTAAATCCCATTGTATTCAATGGGTCTGGTTCACACCTTGCCGTATTTCCGCCCGACATCCAGAGAGCAACATACAGGTGGGCGGGCGAGGGGGCCGGTGGGCCAGGAACTTTACATTCAAGCGATCGGGCGTCTCTAGAGACGCTCGATCGCTTGTATTATCAGCTGTCACTGCTGTTGCTGATCCCGAGATCCGCTGTGCCCGATGCGGCCGGGACCGGCGCGACTCTGTGACAGGAGATCAAAGGGAGTTCAGTTAGTATACAAACTCCCTTTGATCTCCTCTCAGTCCCCGAATGCAGGAAGTGATGTATATTACATCACTTCCTGCATTCAGTGTCACTCTCCAGCTACAGAAGATGATGAAGCAGATCTCTGCTTCATTAGCTTCTCGGGGGGTCCCTAGGTGACATTAGGGGTCTTGGAGACCCCTAATGTCTCCATAAAGAGGACCTGTCATGTAAATTGGCTATCACATAGTAGGCTTCTTAGCCCCCCATGTAATAGAAATAAATGTGTGTGAAAAAAAAGTAATGCAAAAATTCAAGAATCATAAAAAAAAGAAATAAAGCATAAAAAAAATAAAAACATAAAAAAATGTTTGAAGTCCCCGCCCCCCACATGCACACGCAGATATGCGTCAGGTGCGCCTACGTGCGAAAACGACGATTGCGCCTATTATGCCGCACATGTTACATATTGCCGCAAACGTCGGAGTGAGAGCAATAATTTTAGAGCCATTAATTACTGATAATACTAAACTGACGAGCAGTAAAAGCGTTTTAATCGTCGCCTATGGGTGCTTTTTGCGGGCGCACGCAATTTTAAGGCTTGATATGTTTGGTTTCTATTTACCCGACGTGACCCCGACTTTTATGTTTTACTAAAAATATGGGTAAGAATAAATGTTTTATAACATAACGTAGGGAAACTTTGTTTTTTTTTTTACATTTATGGTACTTTTTCCATTATATAGTAAAAAAAATAAATAACACCCCCCAGTGGTGGTTATATACCTCCAAAAGAAAGCTCTATCTGTCCCCAAAAAATGTTAACATAAATTGCAAGGCTATAGTCCGGTCATGCTGACTGGTGACATTTTTGACTGACTGGCGAGACACCATAACATTTTTCAAGCCCTGTATGTATATATATATAGATAGATATATA
>NW_017306351.1:1010491-1083154 GCF_000935625.1 Nanorana parkeri | reverse complement strand
ATATAAATATAGATAGATATATAACACACAGTATATACATCTGCACAAACTGTATGATGACTGCATTACTTTACTAAATCTGTGCTAGTCCATAAAAATTTGTATCAAGTTCTTCCATGGTATGTGCACACATGAGTTATAAAATAGCACAAGACAGACCAGGGATGGGAGAAGGCAGAAAGTGTCCTACTTTCTCACATACATAGCCTGAGTAGGAGTATAACATGACCACATAACTAACATTTATCCTGCTTCATTTAGTTGTAGCATGTTTTTCTTACACAACCCTTATATGTTTTGCATCTAGATAGCAAGCAGAAATGAGTAACTTAGTGTAGCATAAGGGTCAGATTTTTATTGCTTTATGTGTCCCAACTGAGATTCCCTTTCACCAGTGGAAAGTGTCACAAGGACAGGAAGTAAGGCAAAATCTTTTCAACGGAGACGTAGAAAGCGATGCAATTCTATCTTAAATTAGAGTGAAGAAGGGTTTGAGGTCATGCATTTGTTGCAGTCCGTGATTCCTCTGGGGAGATGTGTCCTCACTTTCTTTTCTAGAGACAAAATCCCAACAGGGACAGCAATAGCAATAAAAACCTGAGAGGTTCTTATCCTTCCCCACAGTCTGATCACTGTACCTGCTAAATTACTGTTATTTAAATTAAGTTCTGTCCATTGACAAAGCAGGAACATCTAAGTTTAATAGCTATCTGAAATTGTGTGTAGCTGTAAAGTGAAGCCTGCTAGCCTGTGTTAGTTTTATTGTACTTTTATAAAAAACATCTACAGCAAAATATGAACCGTAAGGATATTACAATTCACTTCCTTTGTAAACTGTATAAATACACTCAGTCTGTGGCCCTGTGCATTTTCAGTATACAGGTACCATACCGCACAACTTTCTGAGATGAGAAAGAGGGACACCTTCTAGCATATTGTATTTAGGCAATGGACAAAGCCCTAACACCTCCCATTTATATGAACCAATATGAATTTATAAGCTAAAAATGATTGGTTAGATCAGTGATGGCTAACGTTTTTAGACCGAGTGCCCAAACTGCAGCGCAAAATCAATTAATGTATCTCAAAGTGCCAACACTGAAAATAAGTTTGGTATTGTGCTTTAGTTTGGGCACTGGGGTTTAAAAACAAACAAACATTCAGCATCCCTGCATCACTAAGGCAAAATAAGGAAACACACATATTCAAACATTTAGAGGGTTGAAAGCCGAAGCTGGCCAAACGGCCGGCCACTGGCCGGCCGACATCCTGCTACTGACAGCTGGGTGGAGCCAGCCATTATCTCACGGCTGGCTTTGGCCACTTGCACGGCGATATCACGGTGGCTCTGCCGAGTTCTCAGTGTGTAATTGCAGTTCAGCGTCCCCTGGTTACCTAGTGACCAGGGGACGCTGAACTGTCATGAGAGCTTGTTGGAGCCGGCGGTGATATCAAAGCCGGCTCTGCTAAGCTCTCATTGTAATGACAGAACAGCATCCCCTGGTTACGAGGTAACCAGGGGGGCGCTGATCTGCCATTACTATGAGAGCTTAGCAGAGCCGGCTTTGATATCACCGCCGGCTCCGACAAGCTCTCATTCTAATTACAGCTGGTCCCGGCCAATATAAAACAGTTGGGCGGAGCTAGCTGTCACTGCTAGTCGTAGTCGTAGCCCAATCGTTTTCTACTTTTTTTCCCCACAGTTTAACTATTCTGCTCGGTACCACAGATGTACCGAGCAGAATAGCCGAGCCGAATGATGCTCGGCGGCATTCGGCTATTCACTCACTGGTGTTCGGCCCCTATGAGAATAGGCCGAACAGCAGCGAGTAGCCTGCCGGAGGTTTGGTTATAGGTCTCTGATTCAACTCTGACTGCTGTGTCCTCTGTGTCCCACGGTGTCTGTCCGACGTGCATGCTGCCATGCTGCGTGCATTGACTTACACTGTGTCTCTCCTCTTTTCCCGTTTGAAGATCTCTACTGCGCATGCGTCCTCCCCATCATGCTGCTCGAGAATCTTCAGATCTTCGGTCGGGAGCAAGCGGCAGAGACAGAGGTAAGTAAAACCATTTTTGGTAACTTTTTTTTTTTTATGTTTTTTTTAAATGTTTTTGCATATACTGTATCTACTGCTATCAAGCAGTAGATATATGCAAAAAAAAAAAGAGTTTTTTCATACACTTCAAACTTACCTCCTCATGTTTCACTTGCCCCTCCCTTTTAGATTGTAAGCCCTCAGGGGCAGGGCCCTCCTTACCATCTTGTATTGAATTGTATTGTAATGTCTTCCTTATATTGTAAAGCGCTGCGCAAACTGTTGGCGCTATATAAATCTTGTATGATAATAATAATAATACTTCAACCAATTGATGACTGGGGTGTTAAACCCCCTTCCTGTCCAGGCCATTTTTTAGTATTCAGCGCTGTTGTAACAATTTAGCCATGCAGCGCCGTACCAAAATGAATTTGATATCTTTTTTTTAGGACACATAGAGCTTTCTTTTGGTGGTATTTAATCACCACTATATTACTATATAGTATACTATATTAAGGAAAAATTACTGAAAATGTTGAAAAGTAACCTGTTTTCACTATGTTAAGCTATGAAAAATTGCACTGATGGCATTTAGGACTCTAAAGGACTGACAGGCTGGCACTGATGGCAATCAGGACTTTGACAGACTTGCAGGCTGGCACTGATGGCATTTAGGACTCTGATGGACTGACAGGCTGGCACTGATGGCAATCAGGACTCTGATGGACTGAAAGGCTGGCACTGTGGCAATCAGGACTCTGATGGACTGAAAGGCTGGCACTGTGGCAATCAGGACTCTGATGGACTGAAAGGCTGGCACTGTGGCAATCAGGACTCTGATGGACTGAAAGGCTGGCACTGTGGCAATCAGGACCATGATATTACTAGGAGGCTGGCACTGTTGCAAAATTTGTGCTGGAACAAGTGCTGGTTAACACAGTATTCGCTGTCACTGTAAAGATAGTCGTTCCTGCCTCACTGTTCACATGGAGCACACTGGAGAATGGACGTTATCCGCTCTGCTCCCCGCTCTCCATTCTGAACTACTTTGTCATGGTCCCAGGTCCCCCAGAAGAGCGGTAGACCTCAAAAACCACTGCAGGGAGGGAGGCTTAATACAATCGCCGAGATCACATGTACTAAACAAGTGGTGGATTCCATGCTGTACATTTGGCCCTGCTTGCCCGAAGAACCTGTGCCGTTGCTTGCCCGAAGAACTTCATGTCCTGGGCGTCCGGCGATACAAATTCGACAACCCTGCCTAGGCCCGCATGCCAACAGAGTGGCCTCTGCGTGCCCTCTGTGGCACGCATGCCATAGATTTGCCATCACTAGGTTAGACCCAAAATAGGTTTTTTTAACCCTCATATTGGCTTTTCAAAATAGCAAACAAGATAATTAAGAGATAAGATGTAGGTTTTAGAGCAGAATAACACTTTTGTTAGTTAAATACCTTGTCATAGATATCTGTACCTCAGACCAAAAAGAGGGTCAACTCAGGAGGAAAGAGGGACACAGGGATTTGGTTCCAAATGAGCGACATTTGGGAGGTGTGCAGACACTAAACCCTTAGTGAATCAAAATTCATTGTCCCTTATAGAATGTGTAGAAATTTCTGCAGCAACTGTACAAAATATTATATCTTCAATGCTTGTGGGAATAATAACATTATGAGTAAAGGGTGGACATTGCTGGACGGTCAGTTAAGGCAGCCAACCAAAGAACAGCAAAGTTTTGTAAATTAAACTATGGAAAATGCCAGAAAACACATATAATGGGGCAGCGCAGGGGTTTAGTGGTTAGCCCTTCTTCCTTGCATATTGGCACTCCAAGGCAAATTGGCCCTGTATGCATGTGTGTGTAAAAGAGACCTTAGATTGTAAGCTCCTTGAGGGCAGGGACTGATGTGTATGTGCTGTATGTCAAGCGCTGCATAAATTGTTGGCTCTATATAAATACCTGTAATAAATAAATATCTTGTTCAGAAGTCACATATGAGGTGCATGGAGTATCCTGGTAAATGTGTGCATTTGTGTGTTTCTTAGCTGGAGAGAGATTGCACACAGAATGTAATCACCTTCAAATAGCAGTCACCATGAAAAAGTAAGGGTATTCTTTTCAAGAATTTCGTTTCCCATGACATTCCAGGTCTTACAACCCAAAACCAACAATGTAATACAGTATATTGCAGCTTACCAGTCCTTAGATGTGCTGGATGTATGTAGTTTTTAGGCTTTTTCTCCTTTATCTTTACCTGGTGATCCTGCCAGAAACACGCTTAGTGTCCTAGGGGATAATGCTCTCTCAGTGTATTTCACCTGTTGAATAGCAGTGGCGTCACTCTAGTCTGGACTACAAACACCACCCCTCTCCTCATCTCCATTACATAGAAGAGAGGTATTGTGTTGTTCACAGAAGGTAGATGGAAAGGCTGATTACAGTTTGAGATTACAGTTCAGTGCATACGTGAAAAGGATACTGGATTTCTAGCAAGATCATCAGGCATTTAACCAGATATACCTGTCACAAACTAAGACAATTGAACATGAACATGTGATGACCTTTGAAAATGAAACATTTGAAAGAATGAAAACTGCAACTACTATTATTTGACCCAGAGTTATAAAGTGCAACAGAAACCAAAACTTTTTTCAGTTTTGATAGAGTGGAGAGGGATTAGAACACCTGTCAGGTTTTTAATGGAGATTCACCCTCTCTAGTTATCCTGGTGAAAGTGAACGTAAGAGAAAATCCCAAATTTTGGGTTGCCATCAGATTCTGGTAACCCTCTTGACCACCAGCAATTTCCTTCACATTGGAGGGACTTCCTCCCACTTCCTGTGTTGGCTATTGAACAAGAAGTGAAGGGAAATCTCCCTTTATGGGATGAAGATGGCAATAAAAAACAACTAAGAAGGGTTATAAACCTCCATTATTTTATCCAAAACTAAAAAGTTTTGACTTCAGTTCTAATTTAAAGCCCAATATCCCCAACGGAGATATTTCTAAAAAAACATGCCAGCAATGTACACCGAGGTTACATGAAGCAGACATTTCTCCTCTTAGTCTCCTCATTTCCTGCGTGAACAAGTTTAAATTTAGTAGCCTTGTCTCATAGCTTAGGTCCTCCAGCCCCTCAATTAGTTTAGTTGCCCGTCTCTGGGCTCTCTCTTTTGAAATGACCACCTCTCTGCTTTGCAAGCAGTCTGTGTTAATTAACACTCTCTCTTGCAGCATTCTCTCCGTATTTATTAGTATTCATAGTGGAACCCCCCCCCCACACACACACACACACTCCCCGGACAGTGCAGTGACCTGGAAAGGCAGAACTGGTGTGCAGTGATCTTGTTACAAAGTTACAATGCTTTACAGTCCGACCCCAGTGTCAGACTGAGTGTCTTGTGGGGAAAATTTTCAATTTGTGGGACTCAGGCCTAATAAAAAGTACATATAAATCATTACTGCACCTCTACATTACCACAAACATGCTAAATCACAAATATTACATTTTTCTTTACATATCAGATTGGACCAACTCCTTATTGGTCTTTTAATATTATGGGCTTCCTTTCTGATCAATGTCATGGCATAAGAGGCACAAAAGGGCTGGGCCAAGTTCAAATGTTACATGAAGATTGGAAATTGCATATTATCACTAGATCGTCTTCATCTTATATTCATTTATACCGTCACGTTATCTTTATTTTTTATTATATGTTTAGCTTGGATTGCCTGAGTTTGTGACAGCTGTACTCTGACACGTTTAAGAGCACTTGTAGTGCAACAAAGGAAGTGACATGGGAAATGGGCACTAGCTATCTTATTTTCATTTATAAAGGTTTTAGCTTATGTTTCTGATGGGTTTTCTTTGTTTTCCAGAAATGTTGTAGTAAAAATTGAGTGTGTTTTCTTATATCTCTGGTGTAAAAACAAACAAACACATAATCAAGTGTAAAGTGGATTTTTTCAAAATTAGCGTGGGAAAGGGTTAGAAATCTGTCAGCTTTGTCCGCAGAGATTTTCCCTCACCTCCTGCTCTGGTGACACCACACAAAGTGAGGGGGAATCTCCCAAAGAAAAATAGGACAGAGTCTCTTTTCCTTTCCCACTGTACTGCAATATTTAAAAATAAAAATGTTTGGCTAGAGTCCACCTTGATTAAAAAACACTGCAAAGTACAGTAGCCACTAACAGCCACTCAGCGGAAAGATGTCGTCATAGTTCTGATGTTAAGGTTTAGTTCAAGTGTGTTAACGGTAACCTTGCAAAGAAAATTCTGACACATTTTTCACATCTCTCTTTAGGTAATTTTAAGGGCGTGTGCAAACAGATTGACCACTTTCCAGAGGATGCAGATTATGAAGCAGACACTGCCGAATATTTTCTCCGTAAGTCCACCTGATTTGTTTGCTTGCCTGTTCACACACATATATTAAAGTAAACCTGTGTTTTGCCCATGGAGTGCAAAGCAACATGTTCGCTTTAAAGCGGACCTTGCAGTAAAATGCAACGTCCTCTTATAACATCCAGACCCCTTCCCTCTGTAAAAAAATTGCCTGCTGATAATATGTCTAAAAGGTTACTGTAAAAAAAAAAGCAAACAAGTTTATTTACTTACCTTACCCTCGTCTTCCGCACACAGTGCCTAGCAAGGGTGACGTCATGCTCCTTCCAACGAGATCCTGAGGAACACAGAGCAGTCCAGATCTCTTGAGAAAACAATCTTGCAATGGACTGGAGTGTCTTCTCGTAAGATTTGGACTGCTCTGCATTTTGCAGGAATGTTCTCAGAATGTTGTAACATCACGCCCTGTGATGAGGAAGATGGGAAAGGTAAATATAAAAAAAATTCTGTACAGGTACCTTTTGAACATACTATCAGCAGGTAATTTTTACATAGGGAAAAGTCCGGACATTTCAAGCGGACATTGCATTGTACTGGGTCTGCTTTAATGCCCCCCTCCCCAGCAACACATGATCAACAGCAGAGCCCTGTGTAAACTCCATCTAGTGCAACTGTGAGCTTACATGGGGTTTCCTTTCCTCGCTGCCAGTCAGGCTGAATTAAGTGAAAGGAAAGGCGAGTATGTGCTGCTTGGCAGGAGGGCATTATTGCAAACCTGTTGCTTGGCCCTGAATGGGTAAAACAAAAAAGAAACTGAAATAGAAAAACTAAAAGAATGAAAAATTGAAGGTGTTGCCCAATGCAACCAATCAGTACTTGTCTCTTTTTCTACCCTGTACAGGAAAAATGACAGCTGGAATCTGACTGGATGCTAAATTTCCCCATTTCCTTACCTTTCCTCAAGTTATTATACATGAAGGTCTTCTAAAAGTACCCATTAATAGCTCTCTAGGACACTTTACTGCTAGAAAATGTTCAAACACATTGCTGAAATTACTTATTTTTACATATTTTTGTATAACACGTCAAGAAATGAAACAGCTCTTCACAGACTGTGTTCACCAAGAGCTTCCTGAAGAACCCAAATATTTTCTTCTTAGTTTCACAGTTGTAAGCCTCCATCCATATAAGCCCATATTTAATGATTTCACACTAGAATAGCAAGATATAGTAAGACCTCAAACAGTCTACAATATTCAGTGCAGTTCATATAAGCCATGATGGCAAAAAGAGATATATGATAATAAAACAGCATCTTTAGTAAGGTAGTACAGAGAGTGTTGATGACGTGCAAGGTTCAGTAATCCGATTGCAGCCAATCAGAATTATCTATTTCAGTCAGAGAGATTCTTACGGGTCACTGCACATTCTATATCATAACAGGGTTTTTTTGCGCACTTCTTAGAAGAATTGGTCCAGTAGGATTCACAAATTATCAATGTTTGATAAATATAAAAAAAGAAATGAACTGGGACCAACCAGAATAGGCAGTCTACTATAAGAACTAATAAAAACAATCCCTGACAAAAAAAAATAACAGTCAGTGAACTGCTAATGCTAGCTAGCAAACACTGCAGATGTGCCTAAAGGTAAATTATAGTGTGTTTTCAGTGAGCCAATATTCTGAAGTGCTATTGGAAGGCTTACCTTGGAACTGTGGGCAAAAAGTAATACTGAGAGTATATTTTTCATTTTGTCTAAGGGATGATCTAAAACAGAGAATTGCTTACCTTTATGCACAGTCCTGCAACACTCAGAAGTCCTCTCCACTCTCCCACATCAGAATGTCAACAGGCACTACTCCGTTGTCACATACAGTGTAGGGCCAGCAATATCCACTAGTCTGCCATTGTATGTGATTACATCAGTGAGCGGTGCAGTGAAAAGACAGGTCAGAGAGCAGCAAGGAGAGCATCTTCAGGGGACTGGTTGTCACAATTGGAACTGGCACGGAGGAAGACTGCACGCAGGACCGTAGAGAAATACTCTGTTTTTGATAATATATTATTCATCAACTGAAGGGTTCATTTTAATTGTTCAATTTTAGGCCTTAAAGTAATTTCTGATGTGACCCAGATTTTTACAAGCTTGCTCTTCAATAATTTTGTAATTCAGCGCTTATCTTATGTCATCTGTTAACGTATTATATGATGCACATATGGAGGGCATTGTTTTCAGTGAGTCACCAATATACTTAGTGAAAAGAAGTACACGTACAACCATTTTGCAGCATTCAGAAGCAGGAAGCAAAGCCTGCATATGTAATGAGCAAATCTGGCTTACGTACATATAATTACAAAATATTTAATGGATCAAGAGTTTTAAATCACATTGTTATGATTATTTCTAACAAGCTAATTGCCCTAACTGTATAAAATAATTATATAAAAGACAATGGATTTTTAGTCAAAAATCCTCTAGATTTACCCCAATTGGCTTTCTCTGTAACCCACTGCAACCAAGAGCACTTCTCAATTTTAGTGGAAGATTAGTTCCATAGCCTGTGCTCTGCAGCCTTCTCTCTCTCTCCTTCCTTAATAAACAATCAGATTAAAAATTCTCTGACTGATAACTGTGAGAACATATAAATATTGATACTAGGTATGCAAATTCCATTCCTGTATTACAGCAGGGAATCAGGGCCGGATCAAGAGCATCACGGGCCTGGTGCTTTTTATGGAAATGGCAAGGGTGGGAGGAAACCAGAATACCTGGAGGAAACCCACGCAAGCACAGGGAGAACATGCAAACTCCTTGCATATAGTCAGCTGGGATACGAACCGGGGACCCCTTTTGCTGCAAGGCATAAGAGCTAACCATTACACCACTGTGACACTACACAGGGCAGCACCGCTGTGCTGCCCTGTAAAATACCACAATGCAGAATACAGCCACATATAGAAGACTACAAATCCCAGTATTACATTACACAGAAATGAAGAATACCACCAACTATAGAGGACTACAAATCCCAGCAATACATTATACAGCAATGTACAATAATACCCCTAACTATAGAGGACTAAAAATCCCAGTAATGCATTACAGAGCATTGCAGTATATCACAAACTTTAGAGGACTACAAATTCCAGCAATACATTATAAAGCAATGCAGAATGGCACCAGCTATAGAGGACTACAAATCCCAACAGTACATTATACAGTAATGTAGAATAATACCACTAACTACAGAGAACTAATAATCCCTGTAATGCATTACAGAGCATTGCAGCATTCCACACACTATAGAGGACTACAAATCCCAGCAATACATTATAAAGCAATGCAGAATGGCACCAGCTATAGAGGACTACAAATCCCAGCAATACATTGTAAAGAACTGCAGAATAATACCATCAGCTATAAAGGACTACAAATCCCAGCAATACTTTATACAGCAGAATAATATGAAGCTACATACTCTGTGTTGCTCCGAGTTCGCGGCCTGATGTCTTCAGGGTCTCAGGAGAGCTGTGCGGGATTTAGGGTGGACTGTGCAGGCTCTCAAAAGTTCTGGAAAAAATAGACTATGTTCTCTTATGCAATTAAGTGCTTAATTTTTAGTTCAGACTGGAATGTACCTATAAAGGATGTTTCACTCTTTGACCTTCCATAGTGGACTCCCTGTGGGTTAATACTTACCTGCAGCCCCACAGCTGCCTTGGCCCAGATAGCCTTTTCTTCAAAACTTCAAAAGTGAAGGTTTTTTTTAGCCAGTTGAATCCCAGGGCCTTTTTCGCCTGCAGTACTCTTGTGCATTATTTTTCATTTCAGAGATGTCTCCTACAAATTATTATATATACATTTTTTTGGAGACAGGTAGGGCCTTAATTTGGTAGCAGATTTACATACAGGTATTTTCTAGGTTATTAGAAAAAAATGCATTTTCTTTTACTTTTCCCATGGCAACATTTAGGTGATTTGTACACCCCCAGATATTTACTAGGGATGCACTGATACCGGCTTTTCGGTATCAAGTAAGAGTACCAATATTTATTTATTTTGGTACTCGCTGATACACTTGCCGAGGCTGCCTGGCTTCCTGACCAATCAGGAAGCCGGGCGGCGAGTCGTGAGGTGCCATCCGGTTTCCTGATTGGTCAGCTAGCCAGGCTGCCTAGCAAAAAGTGAAGCCAGCTTCGCAGACAATCAGAAAGCCGGGCGGCACGTTATAACCCGGCTTCCTGATTGGCTAGGAAGCTGGGTTCACTTGTTACTGGGTAGCGTGGCTTTCTGACCAATCAGGAAGTTGGGATGCGAGTAATGACGTGCCCGCCTGGCTTCCTGATTGGTTAGGAAGCCAGGCTGCCTACCAACAAGTGAACCCAGCTTCCTTTCTAATCAGGAAGGCGGGAGGCGGGTCATAACCCACCTCCCGGCTTCCTGATTGGAAAGGAAGCCGGCTCCATGCTCCCTTGGCACTGCTAGTCAGAGGGAGATCTCCCTCTGACCAGAAGTTCCGGTATCGGATGCAAGTATAGGAGCATTTGGGTGAGTTAGAGTACTCACCCAAATACTCAGTATCAGCACCGATACCAATACTAGTATCAGTATCGGTGCATCCCTAAAATCTACCCAAAAATATAACAAGACAAGAAACTCTGTCTTGATATCACATGGGTCTGATCTTTTTCTGTAAGGTAGCAGAATGGTAAAGCTCAAATGAACCTTTGCGTCTTACTTTAGGACAGCGAAGATAGTTCACCAGCACTCAAGATGCAAGCAAAGTATCATTTATTGTAAATCACGTCACATAGGTAAAAAAATGCCAATGTTTTAGGGCGACGCAGGGTCCCTTCCTCAAGGCAACACAGTGACACAGTGTGGTCATTGTGTTGCCTTGAGGAAGGAACCCTGCATGGCCCTGAAACTTTGGCATTTTTTTACCTACTGCATGTGTTTTGCAATACAGGATACTTTCTTTGCATCTTACGTGCTGGAGGTCCTGCACGGCCACATGCGTGGCGGTCACTTCAAGCACCTATTTTTGTTTTTATTGGCCACAGTGCTTTACGGTGGCCAGAAGGCACCTTCAGCACTTACTTTTCGAGAGCTCTATTTCCCTTTTAATACTACATTGCTGCATGCAGGAAAAAAAATGTTTGCATAGATTGTTATCATAACGTTGAAGTATAGGGAAACATTTTTTTTCCAATGTGGGTAAATTCTCCGCTTAGACAGTTGTCACTGGAAAATGTCCTGATTAAAACCTACCTGCTGTCTCCCTCTGAAACTGTGGCCTACTCAAGCAGTTTACATAGTGTGCATCGAGTCTGTACTATATTTCAGGCTGTTTTTTCTGTGAATTAGTACACTCCAATTTTAATTTATTGATTAAAACTTGCCAGGTGTCTACCTTTGAAACTGCAGCCTACTAAAGCTGCTTACATTATGTACATCTAGTCCATATAATATTTTGTGGGTTTTTTTCTGTAATTAATACACTCTAATTTTGATTTCTTGATTAAAACGTGCCTGTTGTCTTCCTCTGAAACTGCAGCTTACTAAAGCTGCTTGGATAGTATGAATCAACTGTACATTTTTGTGGATTTTTCTAGCGAAATAATAAACTCTTATTTTGACTTTTTGTTTAAAACTTTCCTAATCTTACTCTCTGTAACTACTAAAGCCACTTACATAGTGTACATCTAGTCTACATTTTTTGTGGGCTTTTTTTCTGTGAAGTAATACACTTGAATTTATTTATTTATTTTTAAATAAAACCTGCTTGCTGTCTCCTTCTGCAACTGCTGCCCACTGAAGCTGCTTACATAGTATCCATTGAGTCTGTACTATTCTGTAATATTTTTTTTCTGTGAAATAATACACTCTAATTTTGATTAAAAACCTGTCTGGGCTCTCCTTGAACTGCCGCTTAAAGAAGACGCTTACATAGTGTGCATTTGGTTTATACAATACTTTTGGCTTTAAATATAAAATAATACAATCTAACTTTGATTTCCTAATAAAAATGTGGTCTCTACCACTTAAACTGCAGCCTAATAAAGCTGTTTACGTACTGTGCAGATAATCAACTGCACAACATTCCTGCTTATTAATTGTGAACAAATACACTCTAATTTTAATTTCTTGCTAAAACCTGCCTGGTCTTTCCCCCTTAAACTGTGGCCTAATAAATCTGCTTACATAGTGTTCATCAAAGCTGTGCAATGCGTCTGGCTATTGTCTGTAAAATAAGTTTTTATCAGTTCAATACTGGATGCATACTTTTTTGATTGCTTCAATAAGAAAAATGTATTCACATATCTGCTTTACAACTCTGTTGTATGTGGCAATTATTCTATCCTGTTCTCTTTCATTGGGTTCCTTGAGTGAGGCTTCCAACTCTTTTGAAGTGTTTACCTTTTCCATTATGCTATCAATACCATTTCAGGTCAGATCAAAAAGCTACTTTACATCCGAGAACCATGTGCAGATAATCATTACCTCCTGGAGGTCAGTGTCTGAGCTGGCAGACTTATTTTGCAAGGAACCCATTGTTAAAATGTTTTGTATAGGGACAAGGTGGTGCTTTTTTTAAGGTAGTGCCTGGGTTGTGTTGCTGTTCCTATTCGTGTTTTCTTCAACATAGTAGGGATGGCCTTAAGGTGGCCATAAACCCTACAACCATTACTTTTTTTGACCCAACATTGTTCAGTTCAATTTTCGTTCAAACAGCCCATAATGCACAGACCAATGTAGTTTGTGATTATCGTTAGTCAACACCACTAACTGGCCGATTTTCGGGGTCCAAGCATTTGTATTGCAAAGGGGAAGGGGGGCATAGGAGATGCTGAGGTGCATGCCATTGTTGCGCACAACAGCAAGGAGGAAAAGGGCACGCTAGCAGGCCAAAAGCATGGCTACTATGTGCCCTAGAGGAGCAGGATGATTAAAAGGAAAAGGTCAAATTAGTATTGTATTCCATTGAGAACTTAAAGTCCCTCTGGCGTGGTGGTTGAAGGTACTTATCTGTTAGTTAGTTAGTTAGTTAGTTAGTTAGTTAGTTAGTTAGTTAGGGATCTGAGCTTGTTATATATACACCCTGAATATGGGTGTAACATGAAATATAGCTCTGCCTCCTTCTCCAGCCAGAGCTCTATGATTAGGCTAGTTTACTTGATTAGGCAGCCGAGACTGCCTGATACTGTGCAGCCTGGCTTGTCTCACTGTTTTGGGGGCGCCCCAGGGCAAACGCCTTGTTTGCCTTGCCGTGGATACGCCCCTGCTGACACTAGCCAATTTTTACCAAATAATGATCTGAAGTCTATAGTTTTATTATGTAGCACCCCCCTGACCCCCAAAGGCTTATGGTGAACCACAGATTGTTCGAATGTGAACAGTCACTGTTGTGGGATGTGGGCGTCAGTCACTTTAAGTACCTTTTCAATGCTTTAATGTAGAATAGCCAAAACTGGGAGAGAGGGTATAGGGCTGCAGACATCCGTGGGAAAGTTTGACTCTAGACTCACCATCTCTTCCGGCTTCCACAGTACAGGAATACTTCAGTCGAGCACAGGATGACACTGTAACGGAACCACAGCTGGATAGAGGATGTTCTCAATATCCTCCCTAGGAGAGACACCAGACTTGCTCCTGAGGTCCATGCCATGTCTGGCCTTACTGGCACCTCCAGCAGACAAAGGGCTCATCTGGTTCTCCATCCCAGACAGTTGCAGATGTGGTCCACATCTGACCTCCTGTAGGCTTGAGGCCTAGTCAGTTTCTCCAACCATGTACATCCTACCTCCAGACTAGGCCCAGGGGCGAACTGCCCCAAGCATTTATCCACTTCCCCAGTATGCACCACTGGCCATGAAACTCCTAGTAATTGGCTGGTGAGGCATAGACACTCCCAATGTTCTTCTATTGACTGTCCCACTCTGTGGCAAAATCACACCCCACAGTATGTAGGTGCATAAAACAGCAGAACACCTAGAAATTACCAAGTGGTCACGGACTAAAAATTAGCCAGACCGATTACAATTCCAGCAACGCTAAATTTAAAGAGGCACTCCACTTAGGGTGAAAGGGGCTACAAATATTTTCGGAATATGGGGATGAGAGGGTTTTTGGAGAACGTGGGGCTGTGGTTTTGAATTGTTTTTGTGCAGTCTATTTTGACATTTTATTAAACCTTTAATACATTGCAGTGTGGTAGTGCAAAAATAAACTATATAATCAAACTGTGGTGCTACTGGCTGATTTGTAAGTTGAGTGCTTTATTTTTATAAGTACAACTTCCTATAGCTTTTAGATCAGTTATCGGACCCATTGGACTGTAGGATGGGTCCAATAAATAGCCCCTAAACCGAACCAAAGCACATTCACTCATCCCTTAATCTAAATCTAAAAAAATGTTTGCCTTTATTATACTTACAGTAAATATAGTATTAAATTATTAATAAACTCTCAAACATTCTTAAATATATTGTCCAGTAAAGTATTTCTTTACATTTTAGCCCAATCACTTTCAGCTATCATGTTTCCAAACAGCTTGGTCCAATTCCCTCAGCTCTGCTTCCCTGAACTTCTTGTTGAGTAGAAGATTACAAGGAAGAGCAAAGTCTTCAGATGCTGTCCATATACTAGCTTGGAGCAAGCAGGAGGGGAGAGGCTTGCTTTGATGTGCCTGTGTGTTTGTGGTGACACATACAGCTTTCACAGCACACACAAGGGTGGTTCCATAAGACCCTGCAAGGGAAACAAGCCACCCTAAAAAAGGATATCAGGGCCATTACTCAGGGGGGCAGCTGATTCTGCAGGAAACTAAAACTTCTGGGCCCATTCCCATCAGCAGCCGCGCTACACCATGCACAGTGCTGATGCGCTCGTTTGCAATGCATCGCACTGTGTACTTGTTTGTTAGAACTTTATTGAAATGTCACACTAGTATAAACGGTTGTACCATTTCGCACTGCACTGCGTTGAAAAAAGTACTGCATGCCATAATTTTTTTTCAGTGTACACTACCACCACAACAGGGTGTGAACAGAACCCATTTGAAACAAGGCAAATTGCCTGGTCTTGCGTTGTGGCTGCGCTAGAATAAATAGCCAGCGTACTCCCAACACATCGGTTGTGAACATACCCTTACACACAGTGGTGTGACTTTAATATCACTTTAAAGCTGATGTTTAGTTACATTTTGCTTTGTTACACAGCAGCAGGGGCAATACTTGCCTCTAATGAAGTGTGTCCTATGTCCTGCTGGCTGATGATTTCTTCCTTCAGTGATGCTGGATCCTCATCACAGTGTTGAACTTTCAGAGTTAAGTGCTTCTGCTGTAAAAGTGAATGAATCTTCTAAATCTTCACCACTTGCCTTACACTTCTGCCAGATCCCCGCCCGGGATAGAGACACCCTGTTTAGTTCTTCATTCTTGTTACTGTAGAGAGAAACAGCTTTTACTACTCCATGTGGCATCATCACCAGTCTTTTTTTGCAGGGGCAGCTGCTAGAAAAATAAATCAGCAGAGTGCTTTACATCAGTTCCTGTCTGATAATGTGGCATATCCCCAGAACTATATCTCCCAATAGCCCTTAGCTTACACACAGATTCTAAGAAGTAGTATTGGTTTTAAAGGGAAATAAATCAATGAATGCACAAGGAGAGGGACAGCGGGAGACAGTGTTGTCAGCAAGATAGGAGCTCACTGAATTTCTGGCAGGAAGAATAGGTATTTTTATAGGAGTTAACATGGAAAATGCACATGTAATGCATTCGTTCTATTTGTTATTTTATCACCACATACACTTTATTGTGTCAGTAGACCATAGACCTGCATTGGGAAAAGGATCAGTAAATACAACCATAATTCATCACCAGGAAGCAGATCTTGTGTATGTAATTGGCAAATATGGCCATCTCCATGTATGTTTGTAATTACACACAATAGATACAATCAGAGTTTTTAAACCTTTGGAAAATTACAAATATCTAGATATTTTTAATGCATATTTTTAAAAAACCCTGAAAAGACTATATATTTTCTGTAATCTATTTAATTCCTCTGTGCAACATAGAACCTCCATCCAGACAGGCAATACTTCTGTGAACCACAAGCTAGGGGCATGACCTGACTGCCCCTAGCTTGTGGAAAAAAAATTCACTCAGGTTTACCAAAGGACTAGGAAGAGAAGACGCCTTTCCTGGTGCAGATCAAATTTATTTTCAATGGTCATAAAGAAACATAAGGTACTCACAAACATAGGTAAAAAACAGCCATAAAGTGAAAGCTGGCAAGCACTGGGGGGTTCCTGTGTGCGAGTGACGTTAACGCGTTTCCGGGGCACGCCCCCTTCATCAGAACATGTTTTTTACCTATGTTTGTGAGTACCTTATGTTTTTTTAGGACCATTGAAAATAAATTTGATCTGCACCAGGAAAGGCGCCCCCTCTGTCTTCTCTTCCTAGATCACACAGCTTTCCCAGCTTATTTTAGGGGCAGTATCCTGCAGTATGCCTAAGAGGATTTCCCATTGAGGAGAGATTTTTTGCGGCGCTTCATTGCTTTTACTTTACCAAAGGACTAGTACAGAGCACAGACATTTTTGTTGGCTGTGGTCTTATAAATGATATATGCTAACCAACTTCAACGTTTCTTTTTATATTGCTAAATTACAGCAGACAAATTTAAACTCATAATAGTTTGCATGGCTGCTGCAAGCAAGCAGCGGCTCTTTGAATGGAATTACCCAGCCAGGACAGATCCCGAAGATGCTGTCGAGATCCACCCAGCTGCGTGAGTGAATTTGATTTCAGTGGTGATTAAACTGCTACTGTTTGTTATTATGGAAATGTGCAAGAAAGACAACAGAAATGTGTCCTACTTTTTGTTTCTTATTAAACACAGTATAACTCATGTTCTAATACATGTGATAACCGTATAAATCAACTGGATGTGATGCAGTGTGCTTTCGGCACAGCCCAACAGAGCCTCATAGCAACCACACTGTTCTGCCTGTGAATACTCTGAAAGGCAGCTGTCCTTGCAGAGGATAACAGAATCCTTATTGACCTAACATGACAATGGGATTAATTCTCTGGAACGGTTCCCCACTTCTACGATGTACTAATTATAGTAGGATAGTTTTTCTAAGAGAGTCATCCGAGTCTTTTTAATCCAAGCAAGTAAATCTGCAATCTTTAGCCCAGTTGGGGGGAAACAGTATAGTCTAAGCAACCTTATGCAGACAAATCCTATTTTTCTGTGCTACTGCTTAAACTGCTTTATCCAATTTACCATTACACAGCCTGATATTTGCAAGTGATGTAACCAGTAGAAGTAGCTCATGCAATAGGGCAAAGTAAGGGTTAAAGTGTAACTCCAACCCTTCTCTACCTTATCCAAAAGAACCTCTGTCAGATTTTTCTGTCTGTCTGTGGCCCAGCTGGGGATATTTACCCTCACTTCCTGTCCTGGTTACAACATTGATACTGGGCCTGAATGTCAGGAGAGATTTTTAACCCTTCAATGACAGAAGGTCAAACAAACCTTATGAAGCATTCTCATCAAAAGATGAAATGCTTGTTAAACCCGCCACGGGACTGAGGTCACATCACAACCGTTCCCAAATCTGTGCAAGTGTTTTCAAATTAAATGCAATTTCTGTCAGTGCTGGCTGTAGTTCCACCTTAGGTTGAGGCCCAACTTAGAGGCATTCCTATGGGGGCATTACAGCAGCACTGAAGTCACCCCCCCCTTCATTCTACAGCCCTCTGCCACCTGATTTGGGTGAAACAGTGCACACAGGAGAGCCTGCCACAGGAGAACACTTGAAGTGATTTGGGTGGTTGTAAAGGTTGATATGGTATCTATGTACTTGGCACAACCTCATCTTTTATTGTTCACAAAAAAATGGGTATTATTTTTGTGTTTATGTGCACTAAAATTATTTTCTCAGTATTTTTCACTGAAAATTTGGGTATGATAAACAGTTGCGCTAATATCATGCAACATAAAAAATTATAACTGCCACAATTTTATTCTACAGGGTCTCTGCAGTCAGAAAATATTCAATTCCTGGGGGATTTAAGTAATCTTCAGGCCTTAAAAAATAAAACCCCCAGTGGTGAATAAATACCACCAAAAGAAAGCTCTATCTGTCCCCAAAAAAGGGTATAAAATTCATTTCAGTACAGCGCTGCATGACGGAATAAATGTCAGTCAAAGTACCGCAGCGCTGAATACTGAAAAATGGCCTGGATGGGAAGGGGGTTTAACACCGCGGATGTCAACTGGTTAACATGTGTGCAAAAAATGAAACAAATGGCTTTTGCAGTGAAAGTGTTAATGCTTAACTGGGCTTTCAATTTAAAGCAGCTAAATGCATTCCAGGTGCCTCATAACAATAGGTTCTCCATTCATCACAGTTTGATTTCTTCAAATGCAACCACAGCCCCTGCCAGCATGTTGCAGAGAGGGACCCTTGATCTCTGTGTGCAAGCACAGGGGTGTGCACTTCCTATGGCCTGAAGCCCGGGACATGAAGTTCTATGCACTGGGCAGGTAGATTTTTTTCTACATTTAGCCCTGCTGTGGGCAAGCAGGGCTAAATGTAGAGCAGGGGAGCCACCGCTCATTTTGTACATGTGATCTGGCTGGCTGTATAGCCAGCCAGATGACTTGTAGAAGCCTGCTTGTTTCACCCCCCTGCCATGGTTTTCGTGGTCCCCTGCTCAACTGAGGGACCCAGGACCATGGCAAATTACTCTAGGATAGTTCAGATAGAGAAAGTCCAGTCTCCGATCTGCTCTGTTTGATCATTGAGACTGGAGCACTGTACTCGCAGTGCTTTCTGTCTCAGCTGTCACAAGCCGGGCTGCACAGGAGATTGAGCACAATGCTGTGCTTGATCTTCTGTATTGAAGGGCAGACTCCATAAAGAGAACCTGTCACTTCCAAATGCTGTCACATAGGGGCTTGTTATCCTCTATGTGATAGCAAAAAGGTTAAGTAAAAAAAATAAAAAAGCGATAAAGTAAAAAAAAGAAATTAAAACCAGCCCCCACGATCTGCATGCAAATGTGCATTGTGTGTGTGCACTGTGTCCTGCCCCCATTCCACTGTATGCCATATTGTGGTAGCTGGGCAGCAGGGTTCTCTAACACGCACAATATGCATCAAGGGTAAGTTCACTTTCCCAAGTGATTCTGAAAAATTGAATTACCCGCTTAAATCTGGCTCCCTCTCCCCCCACTTCTTTGCACAGTTAAATATGGTTTTGGCAATCTCACGACAAGTAGATTGTCATACGGGACAAGTAGATTGGGCCCCCGCTTTAGTCCTTGGACAAGCAGTGTTTTTTTACATTTCCACCCCCCTGAAGCAGTGAGCTCTCTGCAAAGAACTGAAAAGACACCCACTACTGAGTCAGCGCTAAAGCACTCTAATCAGCAGGAAGGATGAGGTTTGCTTTTTACAGAGCTATTGGCCTTTCTACTCATGCTGTGGCAGTGAGTAGAAAGTTTCTGAACATCTTTTGGTTTAATGAAGTTAATTTGGGCTATTACAGCAAATAAAATTTCCTTTTAAAGAAGTATTAGGAGAGTAAAATATACACTTCCATATACTTAGAGCACCATTCTAAAGGTGCCCATACACTGCTCGATTCTCGTACGAGAATCGGGCGAAATCCCGCGATCGTACGAGAATCGAGCAGTGTGAACTAAGACGTGCGTTCATCGGAAGCCCGCCCCTCAGCGGGGCGGGCTTTCGATGATCGCAAGTACGATCTGCCTGTCCAAGGTGGGCAGATCGTACGGGCTTTCAAGAAGCATACGACCATCGCAAGACAAAAGTCTTGTGATGGTCGTAAGGTGTATGGGCACCTTTACACTGCACCTGTCTCAAGCTCTATACTGCTATAACCGCTGATCAATCAGCTCCTTGTCTCCTCCCTGTAGAGAGTGGTGAATGTCAGTCTCTGCTCCCTGCATGGTTTCCCCTCTCCCCTCTCTACAGCACTCATTGGAGAGACAGATAGGGGAGGGGGTGGGCACATCTGGCTCTGGCTCTAGAGAGGCAGAGCCAGCTGTCAATCATGCAGCCAGGTGGATGTGGACAATATTGTCGAGATCCTTCTCTGCTGCATCGTGGCTCTGTGCTGTCAGAATACTGCCCACTATATGCTGACGTTGGATCTCAGGAGTACATTACTAATTATACCCCTGTGATCCAAAAGAGAAGTCAAACTCTACTTGGCTCTACATTTAGCATGACTGACTCAAGTCTGATGGGCTGTAGAACATTGAGTAAATCACTCTGATCCTTGTTTGTGCATGTATGAATCTACATTAGTATAAAGCTTCTACAAATTACTGTGTCTGCAATTTCTGCAGATGCCATTTAGAGAGAAAGCAGTAGAATTTCAAAGCAGATATATTACAATTATCTTTAGTGGCATCACATTGAAGTCACACCTGTAATTTTCTTGTGACTGATTCAGAGATGTTAAACTGAGGCAAGGTATGGTTAGTGGTAATACCACCAACATATTTCAATATTACAAGTTCCAAGGTGTTGAGACATTTGCATGTTTGTTAAACATTACAAAACACACTTTTATATAACAAACTATATTTAACCATAGCATGTAAGTGCTTGTGTGCATCACTGCAGAAAAAGAAAGTGCATGTACTTTTTTGCTTCACCTCACTGCAAGCCAGCATGTTGGGCTTAAAGTAGAACTACATAATTTTGGGGCCCCCAGGAGCTGCTGCCATAATAAGGCAACACAGTATACTTGCACATTATGGCACACTTACCTTGCAAAGTGCCCTGCTCTAGCAATTTGATGTCTGCACTCTCCTTTGTCATTGTGTCACCTGCACTTCCATTTTCTCCCGATCATCTTCTGGGGTCCTTAGCCATCTTGATTGGTTGGGCTAGGATAACATCCCACACATGCCAGGAGTTACTTAGCACTTGGCCTTTACTATACACTGACCTGTGCATGTGTGGCTATCAGTGTACAATAAATAAAAAACTGTTAGTGGCAGGGGAAAAGACTTTATGGCAGAAGAGATACAGGGTTCTGTAGTACTTTAATATTATGGTGTGAAGGGCCACAGCGGGTAACTCATAGCAACCAACTCAGCCATATAATGGAATCTGGATTATGTAAGATGACAGCTGATCAGTTATTGGACGTTATTAGGTATTATTCTTCATACAAAGTAAGCTCTATATCTCAGTAAATGCAAAAAAAACCTATACAGTAGTGCCACTACAATCTTTAATAGTTTCCAGAGGGAATAACTTTATATTACTAGTAGACACCACTTCTCAAAGCAATGTAGATTTGGGCAGACAGCCAAAGGAGATAACTGATTTACATTTTTGGTTGGTAACCTTGATCTTTTCTGCAAAATCAGTCACTCATGAATGCACACTATACAATATTTTTTTGAATAGGTTGTCAACTTGAAACAGAAAGTGTACCACTACTGCAATTTGTGTAGAAAGACAAAGGGTTCGCCACACTCCCCTTGTAAGGAAAAGGAAGACCAATCTTTTGTTGTTTATACTTCCTTAGTAGACATTGGTTTTACCCCCATGTGTTCTGAGGTACATTGAACTTGGCAGTCAATAAGCAGAGCACAACACAGAAGGAGTAACAGATCACTAATGATTAATATGCAGAGTACATGCTTGTCCATTCAAATATAAAACATTCAATGATTGCGGTAACATTGAATGGATGAGTTCTGTAATATTATGTGTTGCAATGTTTCTAGAGAGAGTAGAGATCTGTGGAAGGTGGACTTGTTGGTCCCCACTGAAGGCCAAAAGGGCAGATTTTATGCACAACCACAATAAACATCTATGGGACAGCAGCATACATGGAGAGGGCAGAGTTGTGATGTGTAAAACAAACGTGCTGTGCAGCAGGAAAGGCAAGGCAGAAAACCGCTTAGCAACGCTTCCCATGAAAATGCATTAAAGGAGAACTATGGGGTCAGTGTTTTTCCCCATAGTTCTCCTTGGGGTAACGGGAGGACACAAACTAGCGTCCTCCCTTTACCCTAAGCTCAGTATACCGCGAGCTACAGCTCGCGGTATACTGAGACGCCGCACCTGGAGCGGATCCCGACGTAGCTGAAGCGGTTGTATCAATTTTAAGTTACATGATCATTTCCCTTTAACCACTTGCTGACCGTTTGCGACATTTTTCAGTATTCAGCACTGCAGTACTTATGACATTTATTCCGTCATGCAACGCTGTACTGAAATTAATTTTATACCATTTTTGGGGGACACATAGAGCTTTCTTTTTGTGGTATTTAATCACCACTGGGGACTTTTAAAAAACATTTTGTTTTTTTATTCTTTTTTATGTGTAACTTTTTACATTTTTCTTTTTTGGAAAATTTAATTTTTTTTCCACTTAACTTTATTGCTATCACATAGGGGGCTAAGAAACCCCCCTATGTGATAGCAAACAATGTGAAAGGCCCTCTTTATGGAGACATCAGGGGTCTCCAAGACCCCTAATATCACCTAGGACCCCCGAAGAAGCTGATAAAGCAGAGATCTGCTTCATCAGCTTCTCTCCAGCGTCTGAAGCTGGAGAGTAGAGTAGAATAGAAAAATGTCACCAGCACACCAAGTCGAAAAAGCAGAATATTTTGTTGCCAATAGCTGTATCTTATTGGCAAGCGCTTTCGGGGCCTCGCAGGGTCCCCTTCATCAGGCTTACAGAAGGGGACCCTGCGAGTTACTGCAATTTGTGTAGAAAGACAAAGGGTTCGCCACACTCCCCTTGTAAGGAAAAGGAAGACCAATCTTTTGTTGTTTATACTTCCTTAGTAGACATTGGTTTTACCCCCATGTGTTCTGAGGTACATTGAACTTGGCAGTCAATAAGCAGAGCACAACACAGAAGGAGTAACAGATCACTAATGATTAATATGCAGAGTACATGCTTGTCCATTCAAATATAAAACATTCAATGATTGCGGTAACATTGAATGGATGAGTTCTGTAATATTATGTGTTGCAATGTTTCTAGAGAGAGTAGAGATCTGTGGAAGGTGGACTTGTTGGTCCCCACTGAAGGCCAAAAGGGCAGATTTTATGCACAACCACAATAAACATCTATGGGACAGCAGCATACATGGAGAGGGCAGAGTTGTGATGTGTAAAACAAACGTGCTGTGCAGCAGGAAAGGCAAGGCAGAAAACCGCTTAGCAACGCTTCCCATGAAAATGCATTAAAGGAGAACTATGGGGTCAGTGTTTTTCCCCATAGTTCTCCTTGGGGTAACGGGAGGACACAAACTAGCGTCCTCCCTTTACCCTAAGCTCAGTATACCGCGAGCTACAGCTCGCGGTATACTGAGACGCCGCACCTGGAGCGGATCCCGACGTAGCTGAAGCGGTTGTATCAATTTTAAGTTACATGATCATTTCCCTTTAACCACTTGCTGACCGTTTGCGACATTTTTCAGTATTCAGCACTGCAGTACTTATGACATTTATTCCGTCATGCAACGCTGTACTGAAATTAATTTTATACCATTTTTGGGGGACACATAGAGCTTTCTTTTTGTGGTATTTAATCACCACTGGGGACTTTTAAAAAACATTTTGTTTTTTTATTCTTTTTTATGTGTAACTTTTTACATTTTTCTTTTTTGGAAAATTTAATTTTTTTTCCACTTAACTTTATTGCTATCACATAGGGGGCTAAGAAACCCCCCTATGTGATAGCAAACAATGTGAAAGGCCCTCTTTATGGAGACATCAGGGGTCTCCAAGACCCCTAATATCACCTAGGACCCCCGAAGAAGCTGATAAAGCAGAGATCTGCTTCATCAGCTTCTCTCCAGCGTCTGAAGCTGGAGAGTAGAGTAGAA
Organism: Nanorana parkeri; assembly: GCF_000935625.1. NCBI lineage: Eukaryota > Metazoa > Chordata > Amphibia > Anura > Dicroglossidae > Nanorana > Nanorana parkeri. The sequence goes on along the minus strand of NW_017306351.1, from coordinate 1,058,849 downwards.
TAGAAAAATGTCACCAGCACACCAAGTCGAAAAAGCAGAATATTTTGTTGCCAATAGCTGTATCTTATTGGCAAGCGCTTTCGGGGCCTCGCAGGGTCCCCTTCATCAGGCTTACAGAAGGGGACCCTGCGAGGCCCCGAAAGCGCTATGTGTGCCATCCCCAGTCATTTCGAGCACCCATCTTCATCAAGTGGGAATCCTGGTAAGGAGTGCAGTATGGTTCCTGTTTCTGAAGCTGGAGAGTGACACAAGAATGCGGAAGTGATGTAATCTACATCACTTCCGCATTCTTACAGTGCAGAGGGGACAGGAGGGAGATCGTGTACCGATCTCCCTCTGATCCCTTGACAGAGAGGCACTATGCTGGTCCTGGGCTCGCACCGAGCACAGCGGAGCCCGGGATCAGCGTGACAACAGGAGGGGGGGCACACAGGCCGGCAGCTCATACATGCGATCCGCCGGCTCTATAGGTAGGTAGTTAAAAGGTCCCAACCCAGAGATGGTAACACGCCTTTCAAAAAAACGCATAAATCGCTCAATGATTCTTTAAAAATGGATGTAAACATGAAGCCTGTTTTCATAGCGTTTGTAAGCTGTGAAATTTTTATGCTAGCCTGAGATAAGTCCTAAGATCCCATTCACACTGAGCGATTTGTAGCGAGATTTCAGCTCAAAAATCACTCAAACATCAGCTCAATGTAGCTCAGTGTAGCTCCTCCAATGCATTTCAAAGGAGCTGTTCACATCTCACAGCTCAATGTCGCCTGTAGCTTGCAGCTCAAGTTTGTCGCTTGAACATGACCTATTTCGGCGGATTTTGTGCGATTTGGCCCAATAGACTTCAATGGTGTAGCTCAATGTGGCACAAATTTGTGCAACATTGTCACGCTATAGAAGTGTCAGTTTTGCACAGAAATATAAAGAAGGAACATAAGCAGGAAACAGGATGAGGAATGATGTCATATCAAGACCGCTTTTTTATTGGATGCAGCCCAATGTAGCAGCTATGAAGTCCATGCCAAAAGTAGCGCTATGTAGCGCGACAATATGTGCACTGTAGCTCAATGTAGCTCAATGTCTCTCAAAGTCGCTCAGCTCAAATCAGCGCTGAAAAAGCGCTTTTTCTGATGTAGCTCAGTGTCTAAGAGGCCTTTCCTCGGTTTTAGCATGAGGACTTCCTTTAAAAGGTTTTTTTATTTTTGTCCATCCAGTTCTCAGATTTACACAACCTTGCCACACAGAGCAGCCAGGAGGCAGATGACACCACTGTCACAGTTTTAGAATGTACAAGGAATACACTGGTGTCTTCTACCCACTCCCAGCTTCATGATTGGGCAGTGAGAAAGCAGAGGTGGACTGATCAGATCATCTTCCTTCTCACTCTGCTCTCCTCCTATCAGCATGTTTCTTATCAGTATATTTGCATACAACACATCTGATTACATTCCAGTCCTGCCCCCCTCTCTTCTAGTCTAAGTGCTGCAAGATGGCAAGAGGCGGGAATCAAGTCCCATGCATGTACTTACAATACTTGCATTTAGAAAAGAGCCTTTACCCCTGTGAGCTCCAAGCAGACTGGTCTGACACTTATACAGTGCTTTATATATAAATGTATTTCCAGAAAATCTTGCATTGTTGTTTTTAATAACTAAAAATACTAAGGGCGTTATTTACAAAGCTGCCGAAGGGAGCCATAGTGAAGTGAGCGGAACAACGTTTGGCTATTCACTACGGCTCAGTACATCTGGATCAGCTGAGCCGAAGCTCCGGCAGCTCACTTACTGCTGTTCGCCACTATTCATATAGGGGCCGAATGTCAGTGAGTGAATAGCCAAATCCCGCCGAGCGGCATTCGGCTCGGCTATTTGGCTCGGTACCTCCGTGGTACTGAACAGAATAGCAAAAAGTGGAAGAAGTAGAAAAAAAAGATGAATAAATATTTTAAAAAATGTAAATAAATATTACATTTAAAAAAATAAAGATTTTCTAAAACATAAAAAACCCAAACAATTGGGCGGAGCTAGCAGTGACTCCGCCGAACTGCTTCCTATTGGCCGGCACTTGTTAGAGTCTTCTAGCAGGTCCCGGCCAATGAATAACAGCTGGACGTAGCCGGCCGTGACGTCACAGCCGGCTTCCGTCCAGTTGTTATTGTTTAATGACAGATCAGTCTCCCCAGGTCATTTGGGGACGCTGATCTGTCATTACAACTGGGCGGCTGGGCGCCCGGCTGTCATTCGTGAGCCTTACTGCCGGCCCTTCGGCAGGCTGTTTGCCTCTGCTTCGGGTGTCATTGCAGCTCAGTCGAGCCGAAGCATATGCCTTCGGCTCGGCTGAGCCGTTCGGCCGCCTTCGGCTTTTGAACCGAAGTGCTCCGGCGGCTGAAGAGAGTGGAAGGATCAGCTGAAGCTACGGCTGGATCCTTCGGCTCCTTTGTGAATAACCCCCTAAGATGTGATATGCAATCTATCACTTGCTCATGTTTCTATGTATTTGCTCCAATTAATAGAAGTATCCCCTGGGGTTACACATACCACATGTTGAGAAGTAGATTACTGCAGCTACGGTATTGTTAAAGCCACTTGTTCTAACTATAGGCAAGTGTTTTGTGTTTTAGGCAAACAGATGATAAAACACTGCAGATAATATATTTAAAACTAAACTTTAGGCAAACAGCTAAACACACTGTCGAACTGTTAACTGCCGAAGGATTTGTAATTCTGTTCAGCCTGTTTCCAGGATTTTATAAAACTTACCCTTGCAGCGGGGCTACCCACAAATTAAGGAAATATACTCACCTGATCCTCTGTCCTACTGCAGTCAGAGCTCACCTCACCTCTCTCCCCCTCTGCTCCGGCTGTGGAATGTCCATCAGGGTCCTCACATCTAATGCAAGCCAGTGGACCTGCATTTGATGTGATGACATCAGCGGTCCAACATGAGCAGGTAACCCTTGCAGTATGGGGGTAGGAGTTTTGTAATTCCTGGAGTTCTTCTTTCATAATGCCAGTTTTTTCTGTTGGAGAACACAGCCAATTCTGGATGCATTGCAGTTAAGTTAAACCTTTCCATTCCCCGAACATTTAAACATTTCCATCAAAATTGAATTTATCAGCTGTTTCAAATGAAGTCTTTCTTTTCCCCAGGCGTGCAGCCTAAGCATGCTGAGCTGTACTGTTACTGATATTTAAATGATGATTTTGTCAGAAAGGCAACATAAAAAGTCATCTCCATCTCTAGCCCATAGTTGCCTAATATTTCAAAAACATTTCCAGGGACGCCTTTTTTTGCTGTGCGCCCAGCAAGCTATTGTAGACAGAGAATGGACTGTAATTAGGGGTGGCGTATTCGTTTAAAATAGGCGTGGATCTACTAGAGGCATATCGTTAACCTATTATACAATTTCATTTTAAAATACTGCATATACAGGAAGGTGTATAATAAGGACAGAAACACCGCCAAGAAGGTATTGTTCCTTCATAAATGATCAACAACAATTACACTACAAACTAGGGATGCACCGAAATTTCAGCCACCAAAACATTTTGGCCGAAAATGCCACTTTTGGCAAAATGCTGAAAATGCCATCTTTCAGCCGCAATTGCAGTTTCCTTCATAGTTTTTCTCCACCCCGCTGGGCGCTGCTCTGTGTCCTGACACATTGCAGCATCCAGGAGGGAGGAGAGAAACTGTCAGAAGAGATCAAGCGGGGCCGGGGGAGGAGAGCGCTGTGAACACCAAGCGTGTCACCGGAGGCCGGGCTATCCTCCCGCACCCGCCCCCCCTCCCTCAGCCTCCTCTGACCAGTCAGAATGGAGAGCAGTGTGCGGGTGGAGACAGCCGTGCGCTGTCACAGGAGCCCGAGCCGGCAGTGAGAGGGAAGAGTCATCTGTCAAAATAGATTGAGCTCTCCTCCCCGCACCGCTGGCTCAGCTGTGACAGCATGTCAGGACGGAGAACGATATGCAAACATTCAGCGATCAGTGATCGCTGAATGTTTGTAAATAACTGAACATAGCATGAGTTACTATATACCAGTTATAAATGAATGGGAAGTGATCTACATCACTTCCTATTCATTCATGATTGTGTACATAGTAACTCATACTGTATCCACAATTTACGAATGAACAGGAGCACTGTTTGAGTACTGTGACACCTGTTGTGGTTGCTAATGGGATGAAGGTTTTTGTAGGTGGCACAAATTCTGTGTAATAAAGCTAGTTAGAACTCTGTCACCCAGCCTAAAATAATGTACAGCATAGCGTATACAGTGCAGGGGTCAGGAGTATAACATACTATAACATAGTGTATAAGGTGTAGGATCAGGAGTATGATATACAACATAGGGGTCAGATACATACCTGTGTACAGAGTGCAGTGGTCAGTTATATGGTGCCTCTTAGTGCTGGTCAGTGGGAGACAATCAGTGGGAGTTACTACAGTGGGAGACAATCTGTCCCAAAGTTAGTGTAAGAAAGTGGGGTAATAAACCCCCCACCTCCATCCTAAAATGGGTAGCCCCTCTTTGTCTATCCCCACAGAGGACCTATAGTGCCCAGGTGTCTGTGCGGGTGCATATTGTACCTAGTGTGGTTGCACAGTGTGGGTGAGCAGCATCTTACCTCTTTAACTGCTTCCGCTTCTCCAGTGCCAGACCAGGACCCTATTTATCCCCCTAAGGAAGCACTATCATGCATCTCCCCTCCTCCCAATGCTGAATTGTAATCAGAGGTGGCTTAATCAGTGGTGATCCATTCATATGCAAAACGTGCTGATATTTGCATATGAATGAGCAATGGGTACACTGTAACAGGGGCAGAGGGAGTGATACAGCCTTTGAAAGAGAGCTGAAAAAAAAGCATAACTGTACCTGTAAAATTAGGACAGTTGGTAAGTATGCTAACTACTCTGCTGCTGCACTACTTCTTTTGGGCTAGGCCTTTAGGCTAAGACCATGGGTGATTGTTATACCGGGCCGCAAATCATAGCTATTGTCTTGCACATTGGCACTTATTTATTTTCCTCACTTGTCTGTGTGTATTTTTCACTCCACTAGGATGGAGGGTGTGGGTCTTTGGGCCTGTCATAAAGTCTAGGGGGAGGGTGTGTGGCCATTAAGTCCCTGCCTCCCTCCCCTGAACTGCGGGTTTCCCTTTGGGGGAGTTCCCAACCTAGGACTCGAGGTCGGCCTTGGCTGACCTAGAGGAATGGCTCTGCCTGGCTTCGGCTAGGTCGACAAAAGTGCTCTGCCCCTGTTGGGAGGCTTGTGCCCCAGGAGGTCAGGGAAATGGACCATTTCACACACACTAGTGCACTTTTTTTGTGTGTGTTCACCTGCACGTTTAAAAATAAACCCAACTACTCTGCTGACCACTGATGTACACAGAGAGCAGTAACTCATTACTATCACAGAAAGGGCAAAAGGGCAAAGATACCACTATGGCTATGACTGACAGCCTGACTTCACTTTTTTTATGCAGCGCGAAAGGCAACGTGGTGTAATTCAATCATGAAATGTTTTAGTCTCTGGAGACATACTGGAGCAAACCTTTTGATTGCTGATTATGTTCGTTCGCTAAACAGTTCATATTTGGCAATAATTTCTGTAAACACCAGGAAAGGAAAGGGTTGCTTTAAACAATACAAACTAATCGAGGACTCACCCCCAGACTGTGATTTAACAGTGAAGGAGGAGCAATACATTGATAGGTAATCCATGTGCTCTACCATCCTTTGAACATGTTTAAACAGCTCTGCGCAAAGTAGCTGGGTTCCAATTGACGTAGAATGCTGCCCCTCCTTATCCTAATCAGAATACTGCTGTACGGAGAAAATAAAAAATGTAATAATTGTTAATGTATGATTAAATAGATTAAATAGTATTTTTTACATGTCTGGAGGACAGCGATAAACTCAATTTAAAGCCTATCTCCAGATTTTAAAAAACAACTCTTGCAGTGGGGCTACCCCTGTCCTGCAGGGGTTAAAGGCTCATTTTGTCTAGGGAACCTGTGTTTTTACTTACCTGATCCCTGCTGGCTTCAAGACTAGCACTCGCAGAATCTTCCACTCTCTGCTTCGGCACTGGGAGGTCCGCTGATGTCATCATGTGCCTATAGTCCTGCATTATGCGTGAAGGTTGCTGAGGGGCACTGTATGTGCTAGAGTGGAGGGGAGAGAGGTAAGCGCCAACTGCAAGGGGAGCAGGGATCAAGTTCGGAAAAGTCCTCTGCACAATACCCCTAGACATAAACGAGCAGTTAACCCTTGCAGTGCGATGCCATAACCCTGTTAATGTGAGAAGGTTTGAAGTCTAAACATAAATACATGATCTTCACTACTCTTACACTTTTTTTTACAGGGGCTGTGAGGGCTTCCAGTATATTTCCTATCCTAAGTGTAATCCTGCTCTTCATGGGAGGGCTTTGCATCGCTGCCAGCGAGTTCTACAAAACACGACACAATATCATATTAAGTGCTGGAATCTTCTTTGTGTCTGCAGGTAACAGACATCACTATTCATATACAGTAGATACTTTTCTGTTTTGATACTGTACTGTTAATACTGTTTGGGCACAAATGTGTCTTAAAGTAGTCCTAGGTTGCAAAACTGTATATTAAAAGGAGTTTTAGGATTTAATTGGAAAACTTCTAAAATCTCATCATCCCAAAATTCACAATTCAAAATCAAATATACAATAGGTTTCTGTGCCCGAAGCTCAGCACTTGTACTTTTCAACTGATACCCTACCCTAGGCCACTCCACAATAACCATCAGCCCTCATACTAACCCACCCTGCATCCACAACCCTAATGCTAAGCCTCCATGTCATGCCAACCTTCACACTAACCCTCCTTTTAAATCCAATCCTCAAATTATCCCTCTTTGTAAAACCCACCCCTCACCCTAACCCTCGCTGTAACTCCAACCTTCACATTAACCCTCTTTGTGAAACCCACCCCTCACACTAACCCTCCCTGTAACTCCAACTTTTTCATCCACCCTCTTTGTGAAATCCACCCGTCACACTAACCCTCCCTGTAAGCCCAACTCTTAGGCTCCATTCACACATGAGCGATTTTCCGTATATTCCCGAACATAAACATAAAAACCAATGCATTGCAATGTGCATTGTACAGACTATTGGGGCGGCTGCATGGTACAAAACCAACCGTCCCACAAAATAGTCCTAGCGTGATTTTACGGGTGGATTCTGCACGTTCTGGCTATAGTAATAAACGCAAACACGCGAAATCCGCATAAATGTTACCGTTTGCGCGGTTACTTTCCGCGTAGTTTTCCACATGAAACACTGCACGGAAAACGCTACTGCTATGTGTGAATGGAGCCTGACATTATGTCACCTTGTAAAACCAACCCCCGCATGGTGTAACCCCACCAAAGGCATTTATATATGAAAGTTCCGGATTGTAGGATACACACTTTCACTTACACAGTTCTGTACCATACTTTATTCCACTGCCGCTCTGCCACCCGCAGCATGTACGGGCGGCTGTGCGGCAGGGCTGGAGAGGCTGTCACACTAGTCCCGTAGAATATGCTGCAGGCACCGCCAGGCAGGATATTCTGCTGTGTGAGGACCATCTCCGCTTAGCCCTGCCCCCTGGCCGCCTAGACACGGAAGAGGGCCCTGCAGGAGAGGGAAGGTAAGTCTGGAGAGTGAAGGGGGGGCGGGGGGGATGCTGGTGGTATTCTGCATAGCTGACTTTTATTACAATGCATTGCTGGGACTTGTAATCCTGCATAGCTGGTGGTATTCTGCATTGCTGTATGATGATTATACAGCAATGCATAAGAGCACCAACTATGTCGGACTACAAGTCCCAGCAATGCATTATAGTGGGGGGGGGATGCTGGTGGTACTCTGCATAGTTGACTTTTATTATAATGTATTGCTGGGACTTGTAGTCCCGCATAGCTGGTGGTATTCTGCATTGCTGTATGATGATTATACAGCAATGCAGAATAGCACCAACTATGTAGGACTACAAGTCCCAGCAATGCATTATATTTTTAAGTAGGGATACACCAGTGTTAATACTGGGCCTTTTCACAAGTACTCATACTCGTGAAAATGCCCCGATACTAAATGCAGATACCGGTGTTCTGTCGAGAACGCTGACGTAGTCGAATTTGCAGACCTCAGCATCTGCGCTTGCGCACAGACCAATATTATCGAGGAAACAGGGATTTATTCACAAAATATTTTGTCTAAATCTTTAATTGTGACCGTTAATAATATTCCATCCATCATTTACTGCCATGGACGGCATATTATTAACGGTCACAATTAACCATTACAAACAAATACTTTGTAAATAAATGCCGGTTTCCTCGGTAATCCCATCTGTACTTAAGCGCAGATACTGGGTCAGCGTTCTCGACAGAACACCGGCACTAAAATTTTAAACAAGGGCTGCCTGAGGTCCCGTGCTTGCTGGGGACCTTGTCATCCTTCCTGTTAACCATGCGGTGCTTTCCCCTTTACCATAAATAGTTTTTTCTTTTTGCTGAAGAGCTGTGGTGGGTGCAGAAGTCTAACACATCTTAACATAAATTAGAGGTAACTGAACAAACAGGTGTCCCTGCCAAAAGGAGGTAGTAATGCCAGTTAAAGTACTACTTCAAGTAAACAACTAAATACATAATTTAAATGAATATATTAAATACAACAAAAGGGGAGAAAAAGGGTTTATGGAGAGATAAATACAACCATTGCATATGTAAAAATTATATCTAAATTTATTAGACATACAGAAAATTGTGGATAAATAAGATAAAATATTTTACGGGTGGATTCTGCACGTTCTGGCTATAGTAATAAACGCAAACACGCGAAATCCGCATAAATGTTACCGTTTGCGCGGTTACTTTCCGCGTAGTTTTCCACATGAAACACTGCACGGAAAACGCTACTGCTATGTGTGAATGGAGCCTGACATTATGTCACCTTGTAAAACCAACCCCCGCATGGTGTAACCCCACCAAAGGCATTTATATATGAAAGTTCCGGATTGTAGGATACACACTTTCACTTACACAGTTCTGTACCATACTTTATTCCACTGCCGCTCTGCCACCCGCAGCATGTACGGGCGGCTGTGCGGCAGGGCTGGAGAGGCTGTCACACTAGTCCCGTAGAATATGCTGCAGGCACCGCCAGGCAGGATATTCTGCTGTGTGAGGACCATCTCCGCTTAGCCCTGCCCCCTGGCCGCCTAGACACGGAAGAGGGCCCTGCAGGAGAGGGAAGGTAAGTCTGGAGAGTGAAGGGGGGGCGGGGGGGATGCTGGTGGTATTCTGCATAGCTGACTTTTATTACAATGCATTGCTGGGACTTGTAATCCTGCATAGCTGGTGGTATTCTGCATTGCTGTATGATGATTATACAGCAATGCATAAGAGCACCAACTATGTCGGACTACAAGTCCCAGCAATGCATTATAGTGGGGGGGGGATGCTGGTGGTACTCTGCATAGTTGACTTTTATTATAATGTATTGCTGGGACTTGTAGTCCCGCATAGCTGGTGGTATTCTGCATTGCTGTATGATGATTATACAGCAATGCAGAATAGCACCAACTATGTAGGACTACAAGTCCCAGCAATGCATTATATTTTTAAGTAGGGATACACCAGTGTTAATACTGGGCCTTTTCACAAGTACTCATACTCGTGAAAATGCCCCGATACTAAATGCAGATACCGGTGTTCTGTCGAGAACGCTGACGTAGTCGAATTTGCAGACCTCAGCATCTGCGCTTGCGCACAGACCAATATTATCGAGGAAACAGGGATTTATTCACAAAATATTTTGTCTAAATCTTTAATTGTGACCGTTAATAATATTCCATCCATCATTTACTGCCATGGACGGCATATTATTAACGGTCACAATTAACCATTACAAACAAATACTTTGTAAATAAATGCCGGTTTCCTCGGTAATCCCATCTGTACTTAAGCGCAGATACTGGGTCAGCGTTCTCGACAGAACACCGGCACTAAAATTTTAAACAAGGGCTGCCTGAGGTCCCGTGCTTGCTGGGGACCTTGTCATCCTTCCTGTTAACCATGCGGTGCTTTCCCCTTTACCATAAATAGTTTTTTCTTTTTGCTGAAGAGCTGTGGTGGGTGCAGAAGTCTAACACATCTTAACATAAATTAGAGGTAACTGAACAAACAGGTGTCCCTGCCAAAAGGAGGTAGTAATGCCAGTTAAAGTACTACTTCAAGTAAACAACTAAATACATAATTTAAATGAATATATTAAATACAACAAAAGGGGAGAAAAAGGGTTTATGGAGAGATAAATACAACCATTGCATATGTAAAAATTATATCTAAATTTATTAGACATACAGAAAATTGTGGATAAATAAGATAAAATTGGATCTCATAAAAATGTAAAATTCAATAAATATATGCCCATTCAGTACAGTCTCAGGCCAATAGCTTCTATGTTTATATATATAAACACATACAATAAAAGTGCATAATAATCCAAAATAAATATTCCAATTGCATAACTAACATGATTATCCCAATGGTCCTTAATGATCAATATTCGAGTACATAACTGACATGATTGTCCTAATAGTCCCAACGCATTTCGCAATTATAGCTTCTTCAGGGGACCGGTAATCAGTAGTCATGCATAGGTAGTGCCTGAGGTAAAACCAATTGTGAGGCGGATCGAGATGATTAGGTGGCTGGAAAACAGCCAACCACTACACTCCATTCTTCGTTGTGCCTGGGACCCCGGGGCATCATCAGGGGAAGGAGTGCCTGGGATAAAATCACGAAGGCCCATCGTACCCTGCTGGGATGTTTCTATAGAAGGCATATAGTAAGGAATGGCCTCAATCCAGTAACGTAGTTGTCCTGAGGATGATGTTTACGTTTTTAATGATTGGATACATGTTTTGAAATTGCTATATAGTTTAAGCGTAAATGAGACTGACCTTGCTAAAACATTGAATATTTTCCAAAAATAATGCATTGTGCCTAATGTGAATAGGACTATGGCAAATTAATTTAGCTAGTATCATTAAGCACATATGACAGTTTTGCTATGCAATTTATTGGACAGTTTATTAGACACGGTTTTTTGTTTAAGAGGGATATTCCCTCTACGGCTGGATGCCTAGGTAGCAGCAGGCGGGGCTTGAGAGGCGCGTGTGTGCTGGGTTGGCACATGCGCAGTTTGAAGTCCACACCGCTGAATGGTGACCGGGACTTTTTGATATCCGGTTAATCTCCATTTAGCGGTGGGGGCTATATATAAGGGGAGGGGTGGTAATGTGGGAGCCATCAGCTGAGGTTATACTAGGTTTCCCTATATTGATCAAGACTAAGGTATGCATATCTCCCTCGCAATGAGGGGAGCCTGTCACATATACAGTCCAGACAGCCTCAGTCATGTGCTAACCTGCACACTGGGGGTTCTTCCCAATCTGCAGCACCCTGCTGCACTGGACTCCACTCTGACTCCTGGGTGGAGCCTTCCTGTCTCCCAGGTGGAGTCTTGAACCCTTCCCAACAACTTTAATTTAAAGGATGTGCACACCTGTGCCATCAGCATGCGCTGGCCACTTAGATTCTGGACACAGGAATGGAGATAACGCAGTGGTATTGCCATGCACTGCCACAATATACACACACATAAAAATCACTTATACCAACAGTACGTCACCATTGTTGTTCAATGGTGCGGATGATTCACTCGCAATATGGATATTGGTTAGTTGAAACACTAAATTATACTTTATATCACTTGAATAAACATTTTACACACAGATATTATGTACAGTTCTTGCTACAATTGCAATTCACTAAGGGTTATTATCACTAACACTGATGTTATTTGTACACATACACTTATGAACTGCAACTTTATGTTACAGCCAATTGTAGCAAAATGATTTCATTCACATGCACTAACACTACTGTTGAAAGTCAACACACTCTATAGACTAGACTCAGGGATGTTCTGAATGGAACAGACCCATTAAATGACTGGCTCACACTAATTGCCAAAGGCAAATGTGTACGTTTTCAATTATATAATAATGAAAATATATTTAGATGAGAAGCTAGAAGGTGGAGATATATAGGAATTTGGGCCCATGATTACAATTTGTAGAAATATCCTATCCTCTTTACCCAATAGGTTGAGTGAGTGACAACTACGTTACTGGATTGAGGCCATTCCTTACTGTATGCCTTCTATAGAAACATCCCAGCAGGGTAGGCTGGGCCTTCGTGATTTTGTCCCAGGCACTCCTCCCCCTGATGCCCAAGGGTCCCAGGCACAATGAAGAATGGAGTGTAGCAGTTGGCTGTTTTCCAGCCACCTAATCATCTCGATCCTCCTCACAATTGGTTTTACCTCAGGCACTACCTATGCATGACTACTGATTACCGGTCCCCTGAAGAAGCTATAATTGCGAAATGCGTTGGGACTATTAGGACAATCATGTCAGTTATGTACTCGAATATTGAACATTAAGGACCATTGGGATAATCATGTTAGTTATGCAATTGGAATATTTATTTTGGATTATTATGCACTTTTATTGTATGTGTTTATATATATAAACATAGAAGCTATTGGCCTGAGACTGTACTGAATGGGCATATATGTATTGAATGTTACATTTTTATGAGATCCAATTTTATCTTATTTATCCACAATTTTCTGTATGTCTAATAAATTTAGATATAATTTTTACATATGCAATGGTTGTATTTATCTCTCCATAAACCCTTTTTCTCCCCTTTTGTTGTATTGAATGTATTATAGGGGAGAGATAGTACAGAGATAGACAGTGTTGAGGCAATCCATAAGTTTTTGTTTTAAATGAATATATGTTTACTATTTCATCTGCAAAGGGTTTGTAATTGTGTATGGCCAATCTTGTGATTCTCATACATCTATAACGCTGCACTAGGCAGTTTTTTCATAGTTTAGCAGCTCGGTTACCTTCTACCTGCCCTTTGTACAATGAATCAGCTTCATCACCTCTGTCCAATTAAAAATGAGGTGTGGCTGTACAGTATGGCCAATAAGTGTAAACCAGTGGCCAAAAAATGCAAATCAGATTACAGGTAATACAGCAAAAGTGTATGTATTTTAACTTAGAATTTAGTTGAGTGTCTATACTTTGACTTTTATACATGTGCCCCATACTTCTCTCACTCACCAGTCCCAAATTACCCTCCAAGGTAGTGAACACACTGATTGCCTAGTGCTTGAAGGAGCAGTTTTAGCAGCAGTTTTGAGGGAGGGAAGACTTGCATAGGACCACACTTGTAGTGACGTTTCATGCAGCATCAGGGAATACCTTAAATTATATCATATGTGTTCTAGTTCTAAATTGCAGTTGACATTTCCTTACAGTCTGATGTTTTAACCTTTCTTGTTCTTTCTCCTGTGTATATTTAACAGGCCTGAGCAACATCATTGGAATCATTGTCTACATATCAGCCAATGCGGGTGATCCTTCCAAAAGCGACTCAAAGAAAAACAGCTACTCATATGGCTGGTCTTTTTACTTTGGGGCCCTTTCCTTCATTATTGCTGAAATGGTGGGAGTGCTTGCTGTTCACATGTTCATTGACCGCCACAAACAACTGAGGGCCACAGCACGGGCCACGGACTACCTCCAGTCCTCTGCAATCACTCGCATTCCGAGCTATCGCTATCGTTATCAGAGGCGTAGCCGCTCCAGTTCCCGGTCTACGGAGCCATCCCACTCCCGTGATGCCTCTCCTGTGGGCCTTAAGGGCTTCAACACCCTTCCCTCCACTGAGATCTCCATGTACACGCTGAGCCGCGACCCCCTCAAGTCGGCTGGGACCCCTACGGCCACTTATAACTCCGATAACAGCTTCCTCCAAGTTCATAACTGTATACCCAAAGATAATAAGGACTCTGCGCACACCAACACAGCCAACCGCAGGACCACCCCAGTATGAAACAGGATGGAGCAAGAGAAGAAAGACAAAGAGGGATAGAACAAAGAGGGTCAGAAAGTTAAAGTAGTGTGGTCCAGAAATCAGGATCTGTGTATCAAGCTTTTGGCTGTCATTTTAATCAACAAGTGACCTCTTTTGGTTCTAAGTTAAGTTCCAAAACTAGTCTTTCCATTTCTACACAGGCACCACAACATTTAAACAATAATTTAAAAAAATGTTTTGGAATTCAATAGTAATCCAGCTGTTTCTAGGCTGTACTGTAACCATGTAAAAAATGGAAATAAGTGTCACAAAGAAACTGCTGAAGTCATACACTAGCAATCACCAACTTGTATTCACATGTTTAAACGCCACAACCTCAAATCAAGTTTTACAATTGACATGGGTTTAAAGTAAGAGCCATAGCCAGAAAAGGGCATAAGGCGATCTCAGAAACTTGAAGTCAAGGGAAGTATGTTCTCCACTTGACCGACAGTGAAATGAATTGTACAAGCAATTAAACAAAGACTGATACACAGATCCATATGGTTAGGGCAGGGGGCATCCTTTCAAAAATAGCCTCAAAATGTTGCCACTTGCATAATTATATACAACTGCTTCTAGACAAATCTTCTAATTGACCTATGGGATTGTCTGAAAGAAAAAGTCATATCCAACGTCTAGAACCAGATTATGTCACTTGACATATAAAACCACTGCTGCATAATATTTACATTTTACATAACAATTTCGAAACATGTTGGGGATCTTAAAATACTGTAATTGTTACTTGATAGCATATGACATTTTGAGGTTCTATATTTTGGAAGATGCCTTCTGTCTAAAACAGTCTTGCTTGTATGGGGATTAAAAACATTATTCATAAAAATTGCCTTGCAAAACAAAAGAAACGTATGATAGTGGGTACCCATGTTAAAACATTACTATTAAAACATTTATGCAGCATATTTACTGGGAACGTGATAACAATATATAACCACATTGAATAACATACTGCATCACCATCGTGTATACCATCACTGTGCAAAGGCAAAATGGCAGCGTATGTAACATACAAAAGTACATATACATGTACAGTGTGCGTGTATGTATGTGTATATATATATATATATATATATATATATATATATGCACATATTCATAAGTATTATGAAGTATAATGTTCTGTTTTTTTACTGTGCTTTGAAAGTTTTCAATATTTCATCAAATTTGTTATTTTTTAAACCTTCACCCTGTACAAGCAAACTGTAGCATTTAACCCTTTCATTATATTCATCTGGTAAGAGTGAAAGGGTTAAACAAAGGTGCAATGGTGGAATGAAAAAGACTGAAAGGGCTAGAGACCCAAACTGAACAAGAACAGCAAGTACAGATGGGCTGCATAAGAACGGATACAGAAAATGCCAAACAAGGTCTTTAAAACACTTTTTTTGAACATTTGCACTGTAACGGAGATTAATAATAATCCCACAAATTAGTGAAAACACTAAGAAAATAAAAACATGTATGCTATTTCAGTCACTTTTCCTCTAGTCAAAGAAGTATAAACACATATTCAGATCTCTCCTACATGCAGAAAACATTTTTGTTATAAAAATATATATGTTAATTTTCTTTACAAACACAGAGGGGATTAGTACTGCAGCTTTTATTGGCAGCGCTGGAGATGCGTTACAAGTATATTACACATCTAAACTCCTTATCAACTATATATTGTAGAAATAATATTGCATCAAATTATCAGTGCAAATACATGACAGGATTTCAGATTTAAGTTGATAGCAACAACCAGCTTTTCCAGCTACCAAAAACAAAACTTTACTAACCCACATATTTGAGGTTTTCAAGCTGCGAGTAAAAAAGTATATATATCCAGAGTATAAAATATAGGGGAAATATTTCCCTACTATCTGTGTGGTCACTAAGGCAGGATGTGAGTACAATCTCCCCAGCAAGGTAACAGGCAGTATAAAATATTGTTTTAAAGTAAAGTCGGGAAGGGTGGGAACCTCTAATAGGATTTTATTGTTGTATCTGTTCCCCACTGGGAAGATCTCCTTACTTCCTGTGGTTCAGCAGAACAGAAAGTGTGGTGAAAATACCCCATATTAGACCACAATAAAACCTAACAGAGATCCCCAATGTAACGAAAAACAAAAATATGTTTTTGCTGGAGCTGGGTTTTAAACACAGTTTAACTATCTGGAAGCACAGTTATACGATGGCTGTTAATGATTTCAAAGGATGGTGGATCTTGTAAACATGCAAGAGACAGTTATTAAAAAACCTATAAATAGTCAGAGGGGAATTTATCAAAACTGGAGCAGAAGGAATCTGGAGCAGTTGCCCATGGCAACCAGTTAGCTTATCTCTTTCATTTTGAAAGCTTAACTGAATTGACTGAAGAGAGAAGCTGATTGGTTGCTACTGACAACTGCTCCAGATTCTGTCTGCTCCAGTTTTCATAAATTCCCCTAGAAGTATTTAAGCAGTTAACTAACTTGATTCAAGGCTCTATGGTATGTTACTATCTTCCAGGCTAACATCTAAACAGTTTTAATAGGCAGAACTGCAGGGATAGATAAGTGAAATAACTGTCCCATTACATTTGACATTTCCAACCACAAACAGCAGAACATTTCGGAGTTCTAGCTAAGCTGCCTCCAGAAATAGCTGAAAGGGATTCTCAGGGTCATTTTTAAAACTTTATCAACAGTTGTGTCAGCTCTGAGATGGCCTGTTTCAAACAGGAACAGGAAGAAACAGAAACATTTTGGGCCACAGTGCTGTTATTTGTTATAAAACAGGAAATATTTTTATAATATAGCTTGGTTAAAGCAGAACTCAAGGCAAATGGCTAAATACACAGATAAAATGCCTATAAAGGAGCTTTTTTTTATTGGGTTTGTCATTTCTTCAGAACAACCATGCCAGACAGCACAGCCAGGCTACTGAAGTTAAGCATTACACCTTTTGGTGTATTGTTTGGTAAAAACATTGCTATCCTTTCTATTGTTAAGCCTGTGGCAATGGTTAGGATGTGAGGTTCCCTAAAACATTCAGGTTTTGAGGCTGATATCTTAGTTTAGTAACACACTCATGCAATTCCATAGTAAACCTACTTACTGGGCTTTAGTAAGAGGACTTTTGTACACTCTAAACTAAAAACAGGAGTTAAATCTTAAAAATTAGGCATGCACCGATACTTTTCAGATACCAGTGCCGATACTTGGCATTTTCATGAGAACTACCAGGGTTGCAGTGATTGTATCTGGGACATCTGGCGCTCCACCACTGTCCTGAAATCATTAGTCTGTATTGTTTTGTTCACATGACAACAAACAAAAATGTATCAGTACTTGTATCTGTGAGTACTTGGACAAGTATCAGTACTTGTACTTGCAAAAATGGTATTTGTGCATCCCTTTATTTATATTTATAAAAAAAATGTCATACATTAAAACAGAGACGTACAAATCCCAGGAGCTCCGTGTGCTCCTTACAAATGACAGCTGCCTCCTAACTTTTGAATTTTTCTCTAGTCTAGTCTTGGAGCTCAAAGTATCTGTACTTGTACCGAGTACGATACTTGGTATCGGTGCATCCCTATTAAAAATGCTTTCAATTACCTTAACTATTAACAAATATATAGCTTATTTGTGTATCACTCAGCTGTAGATCCTCAAATCATCTCTGAATTGGTGCTGACACTGTCCTTCCTTCTGGAGGGTGGCTACTTTTGTTCTCCATGGTCCCTGTGTGTTGTGAAGTGCCACCGCTCCAAGCTTACTTCCATGATGGACTATAATCTCCATACAAATTAGTAAACTAAACACGAGATTTAGCCCATCCTGGGAGTGAGCTTGGAGCAGTGCCTATTTTACAAAACACATAGAGATAATGGGGAACAAAAGTAGACACCCTCCAGAAGGAAGGGCACTGTCAGCATGAATTCAGTAATGATTTGAAGATCTACACGAATGTGATACACAAATAAGATACATTTTTGTTAATAGTTAAGGTACTTGAATGCATTTTTAAGATTTAACTCCTGAGTTTATTGTCACTTTAATCACCTTTCTGCCCCAGCCAATGATTGGACAATGAGGTCCCGTTCACTTTTATTCATGTTTGTGAAGCATTTTGCAGGCATTCCGCTTCAGACATTTTACTATTTGGCCAATGGAAAGCAGTAGCATCTGAGGCCTCATGCAAATACACCTGAAAAATGCTCCACAAAGCATTTGAAAAAACCTGTGATGTGCGTCCCCATAGACTTCTATTGCATCCTATGGGGACAAAAACGCTTAAATCTGCCTGAAAGGAAGCACAGGTACTTTTTTGAGCTAGAGGCGTTTTGCTACAAGCAACAGAATGCTCGGGTGTGAACAGGGGCCACAGAAAACAATGGGATTTATTGTGTTGAGCGTTTTGTAGTGTTTTTCTTTTTTTCTTTACTAGCATTTATGTGTCATTAGATAAAGTGAACCACTAGATTCAACACTCCCAGCAACAGCCTTTACTCAGAAAGCCAAAGGACATGCCTTCTAACATATTATTATAAAACATGGGATGGTTAAGCCTTACCCCTACATGTGAAATATCAGGGTAGAAAGCAAATATAGCAGAATAGAATCTGCACAGATTCTGTCATTGGTATTCTTGGGTCTTTTAGGAATGTCACAAACTCCTGCTGTTACAGCACTGTTTAGCTCCTAGGGTCCACAGCATAATAGGAGAGGTGAACCCTGTTGCCATATAACACTGCAGGCTGTTAGTAGAATTGAAAATTGGAGGATTACAATTCACAAAGAAGGGCTGGTTAGGGAAAAGCAGGCAGAAATGTATATAAGCATCATCTCTCATCACACAGGGGCGAGTATAGCAGAACAGTCACTGCAATGGGATCCACATTGTTTGCCACATACCATATCAACTTGCCATATGAACCTGTCTGTCATTATAATCATAAGTAAAAGTCCAAATCCTAACCTGCCATTTCCCTGTCCGGTGAGAGCAATTCTCACTGGACAGGGAACACTGATTGGACAGGATGGTGGAAGTTAAATTAGAAGTCATGGTAGTCTATTCTTAGGTAGGACTATTGTTTTAAATGTTTACAATTTCTGACAGGTTAGCGGTGGAAGATTTAGCTTAGTTAGAAAAGGGTACACGCTGAATACCAGCCATAAAATAAATTGGTGATCACTTCCAATTATAGTTTGTGAGAACTTTCTGGATATGTAATATAGAGTAGCAGATGTAAATAAATATTGCAATTTTTTAGGCAACTACTAGGAAGTAAAATCTGTATATGTTGTGTCTGTTTAATACCAAGCAGAATACATGGGAACAAGCTAAAATGAAGTTTAGTTGGTAAAAAATAGTGGTTGTATCCATAGATGGGTTCTCTATAGTGGGTCTAAAACCCTAACCTATCACTGACTTTATTTCTAAAAATACAGGTGTTTTTACAGATGGTGTCTATGAGGCAATCTAGAAAATGCAAGATAAGCATACATTTCCTATTTATGCCTGCTTAAATTTGTAAACATCCAAGTGGTAACATATATAACCCTACTGCATAAGAAAGAATATAATTTTATCTGGACCATTACTGAAATAACACCCGCATCCTGCATCCTAATATACATACTGGTACCCAGTGCACCAGGTTCGCTCTGATGTTTGTCACTTCACCTAGTTCCAGTGTATGAGTAATATTATCCATGCTGAGGGGTGGGCTTAGGGGTCTAATGTTAGCAGCGCTACCTAAAGTATAACCTCCCACTTCAGAAGAGATCATATGACCAATGCTCTGGCATTAGGTCATATGACCTATTTTAACGGTAGCTCAGAGCACTGGTTACTGTAGAAAAGGTATTTCAGCACTTCCTTTACTACTTTTGATATGAAAAGAGCAGGATTGGGGTGTTATTTTAATATCTATCTGCTATAAAGTACTTGCAGACCACACAGGACTGAAATAACATGCATTGGCCCAAAGGAACACATTTGATTTATGCCTGCCAAAATGAAGGGCTGGTGTTAGCAGAGAAGGATCATTTCTAAGTGTATGTATGTGTATATATATATATACAATTACTAAGTGTAGTATTCCATGACAACCACTGACAACCACTTAGAGTTCACCTCTTGCTGATTTGGCAACTATAACCTGAAATCTAATTGGCTGCTAATTTGCAATAGATTACTGTATTCAAAACATGACCCTTGTTTTTTGCCTTATGAAAAAATCTAGACAGCAAACAACATAAATCTGATGCAACATTACAGTTCTCCTTACTGTACTTTGCATAACACTGCATACAACAACATAACTGGCCTCACAGTTAGAAGCTAGCAGTGCTGCACAATGTAGTCTTGACTGTATCACACTGTGTCAAGAAAATGATGCAGGCATTGCAAATTTCTCTTTATAACACTCAGACAGGCTACACAACAGCTGAGATGCTTACTGGAAGGGGTTAAAAACGGCCAAACTGAGATTTATTGTGTGCAATTACAGATATGAGATTATTAACTAACAGTTTATAGAGACGTTATAGGGAGCAGTTATGTGGCGTAGTAAGAGGAATTATATGGGAGGATTATATGGCATAGTAAGAGGATTATGGGAAGATTTTTATACTGAGTAATATGAGTTATAAAGACTAGAATATGAAACAATAGGATGAACTATATAACATCACACATGGATTATGATTGAGAGAATCCAGTTCTGTGTGCAATTTTATTGCTTGTTTACTTATTTATCTATTTTTAATGAAAGTTACACTTGAATGTCCCTTATAAAATATTTGCCTCACTTTATTTATTTTAAAGGGATAGTCCAAGCAAAACTGTCATTTCAGGTTTCAGTAGATGCCAGCAGGTTGAACCACACAGTGGCTTCTTAGGGACACTGACAGTGAGATTTCTGCACCTCTATTTCCATGTCCACAGTGTTGCTGCTGCTGCTGCTGCCATTGCAAGATGGCCTCTCTCTATGCTATAGATTGCATTGATATTGCATGAGATGCCTCCTGTGTTTCCACTGTGGGGTCCTCATCATGACATACCCTGAGATATGTAAAAAAAAAAACAGTAGGTGGTTAATCCCATCAGTGTCCACCCATTATCTAAAATACTAGTTTTGGATGGACCGAACCTTTACATTTATTGGGGGCCTCAGGGAACATCTGAAAAAATGAAAATCAGCCCATCTTAAAATATTTTTGTAGATTTTTTATGCATTTATTTATTTGTTTATTGACATGAAAAAAGAAAACTGGTGTTAAAAGCCTGGCCTGGCACTGTCTGTGTTTGCTTATCTATTTATAAAAGCTTGTGGTTTCCGACCTCCCCTAGGAGGCACAGGTCGAAACTATGAGCTAAAGTCCCAAAAACAAACTCTGGGGAAGCTAGTAGGAATTTTCTGACTACCATTTAATTTATAAGACGAATTAAACAAAACAACCTTTTTTATTTTATTTTTGTTCTTTTTTAATAAAACAACAACTAAAAAAAATCAGATATAAATAAATGTAAATATGTAACAGAAGTCCTGGAGAGAAGGTGGATATGGTGAATTCTTTCATTATGGGGTCTTGGGATATAACATGATTGTTATTATTTATTTTTTGTCTCCGCTAAACACTGTGACATCCAAACAAGAGATGAGTTTAAAAGTTGCCCTTGCTGTACCTGTGATGTGTATACCTGTCATGGTGTAGCAATGTCTTTGAAATGGAGCGACTGGTGTTGTCAGTGATGCGTGTGATGTGTACAGTGATGTTTGGAAGGTTGAAGTGTGCCGTTAAGATACTGTGACCACTGATGAACCTTGGGGTGTCTGCTGGGATAGACCATAACTAGATGTCAATGGAGATCCTGATGTGAAGCGAAACAGAAAGTCTCCCAAATCCAAGGGAACCTTTGTATAAATAAAAGGTAAATCCAGGCACATTCAAAGATCTGCATTCACCGATATTCTGTAGATATCTTTTGGATTCATAAGATTACCACTGAATGTTGCATCTGGTGAATCTCCAGGTAATCTGCACTAAAGGTGTTCATAGGCATTGAATGATAGTTGCTTGATCTGGAACAAGTGTTCCCAAGGACGGTTAAAAACACCTTACCCAAGCGTTAATGTTCTCTACACAAGGCTGCTATTACATTGCCCTAATCAGGAATGCCTGTGCAACTACATCGTACCTACATTGTATTTAGGGGTGGAACTGGCCAAGAAGATATCATGAGATGGTCAAGTCATGTGCACAACATAATTTTAGCTAATGTTTATGGCCAGCATCAGGCAAAACATCAGTTCAGGGTCGTCAATGAATAGTATTTGTATTCCTTTTGTTCACCCAATTCAGACTGGTTAATCTTAAGGGGCAAATCTTATAACATTCGCTGCTTTGTACTGCAAATGTTATTTACCTTAGCATTTAATATAAAGATATTTAGACATTGTAAATCATTTTGGAACAAGCGAATGTATGGGCAAATGTGTGATAACTCCTGCGTGAATGTGAGATTCAACACAGACAGCTATGAGACAAGATTGAATTTTTCATTTTTACAGATCTGCCAACCTGAAATGTATTTTTATATGGCTTAAATGTTTATAAATGCATTGCCACAACAATATTACACTGCCCATAATGAGCATACTGTAAGTTATTACAATCATAGTGCATCAGTGACACTCAAAGGGTTATTTTTACCCAAAACTGATATTAGAAGAGTATGTCCAGCCAAAACCTTTTTTTATTTAGTTGTGAATAAAGAGCTGAAGAGCTAAATTCCCTGTAGACTTTTTACCTGGATGGGCAAACACACACACTTCAAATCAAGGATTCTAAACAAGGGGCCAATTCATTGTCTGGGGGCTGGGGGGGGGGGCAGATTGGGTAAACGGGGCTCCTGGCTCCAATGCTTTTTTCCTTTGATAGTTTAAAATCTCAATACAAGTTAGTAAAAAAAACATGCGGTTGTAGTCCATTACGGCAGTGAGCTTGTAGCGGTGGCTACTTTACAATGCACACAGGGGCCATGGAAAACAAACGTAGCCACCCTCCAAAAGGAAGGAAAGAAATTTGAGGATCTAATGCACAAATACGCTCCATTTTTGTTAATAGTTAAGGTAATTGAATGCATTTTTAAGATTTAATTCCTGAGTTTAGTGTCATTTTAAAATGCGTGCTTAGTCCTACAAGTAACCTAAATGAAACCTTTGCGAAGGTAAACATGGAGGTTGATATTGGTGGTCTTTTTAAATTCTAATGAACTCCTGATTTGCATTCTTTTTCTGGGTATGGTATTCCAAGTACTAAAGCCAGTAGTAGATCAGTAATGAGGCCAACGGAGCTGGATGTCTACATAACCAAAATAGACTGAGACCTAGGGCTGTCAGGGGTTAGCAAACAGCCACTCACACTTAGAGGGTTATTCACTATGAAGCCGAAGGATCCAGCCGTAGCTTCAGCTGATCCTTCGGCTCGCTTCGGCCGCTATACTGAACCGAAGGGCTGCTGTATGGGCTACTCACAATAGCCCGTACAGCAGCTGAAGGCAGCCGAGTGGCTCAGCCAAGCCGAAGACATATGTATCGGCTCGACTAAGCCGAAGTGACAGCCGAAGTCTGTACAAGTCTGAAGTGAATAGCCGGACAGCGTTCGACTCACTTCACTTTGGCTCAGTTATTCACTCGGCTGCCTACGGTGAATAGCCCCCTTAGTGTTTCTGACTGTCAGACTCAGTAACATATTCCTGTGTATTCCAGTATTCCAGACTGGCAACCTGCCTTTCAGAGTAATCCTTCTGGATCCTCATTTTGTTCTCCTAACAAAAAATGTGCCTTTTTTGCTGGTGGAATAATGTATTGTGTGCTTACAGTTCACCTAATTATTAGACTGTACATATAGAGTAGAACCACTAGAAGAGTGGTGTGAAAGTTTTTCTAATCTTCTAGCCATCTGTTCTGGGTGTACAGAGTGGGTAAGCTGTCTCTTTCAACATCTCTACCCCGAGCCTTGACATACCTCATGTGGCTTTCATGCCTGCTCTTCTTAGTGTGGTACTAAAGCTAGCCAGTCAACAAGGAAAGGAAAGGGGAAGCATAAGGTAGTTGGCTTAGGGGGCAAGAATATAAATCCAGAGCTCTGGATACTATTTAATGTGCAATGTATTCAGTTGTAATGGTAAAAAGTATACCTTCTGTCCAGCAGCAGAAACCACAAGAAGTCAGCTGTTACATTCATTACCCAGAAAGCCTGTGTGATTTATTTTCACTTTGTTAGTGGGGTCCAATGGGACTCCCTTAGTGTCCAGTAAAGGCACTCTCACTGGACAAAAGGAGTGCTTTTAGTGGAACTTAAAAGAGAACTAAAGCCAAACCTTTTTTTGGGTCAAAGGCATATATTTACTAATGCATTCCTGTGACCCAAAGTCAGCATCTAGCAGGCTACTGCCCGCTATTTGCGTTGCAGTCGGGAAAGGTCCTGGCAATATTGTCGGGATCCAACCCGCTGCCTGACAGCTGGCTCTACCGCTCCAGAGCCAGCTGTGCCCGCCCCCTCCCCTGTCTGTCCCTCCATGGAGCACTGGCAGAACAGAGAGGGAAGGGAGGAATCCCTGTGGAAAGCATTTCACTCTCCCGATACTTCTCCATTAACTGTCAAGTTAGGAAAAGTCAACCCCAGTAACAAAGTTAAACTACATCAGAGAAGGGCACAGATTAGGCTTTTCCTACTAATAAATTCATTGGCAGGCATCTATTTGTGTCTGCTCTTAAGCTGGCCCTACACCTATAGATTACCTGCAGATTTTCTATGGTCAGGTGGAAAAAGTGCAACACATTCCTCCATCTACGCTAAACTGTGTGGATGGAGGCATCTACCACTGGGCCAAGCTTCAGTATCTTGGTAGTCAGTCCCGCTGGCTCTCAAAATACCTGAACAATGTCGGCATCCAATCAGATTGTTTTGGTATTTTGACAGCCAGGGGGGCCGACTAGGAAGTTACTGAAGCTTGGTCCTGTATGCCCAGTTTTAGGCAGGATTTCAAAACTGATCAAAGTTCCCTTTATTTAACTTATGTGGCACTTGCATGCAACTATTTAGGTAAAAGTGAAGTTAAAAATCCTGTTGTGCATACTTGTATGCTGAAGCCATTAGGTTAGCATGACAGCCCAGGAACTAGTGTTTACCAGAGAATGTACAATGGCAGCCCCCATTAATTTGTAAATTCAAGTTTCCTATAACAAGGAGTACACAAAAATTGAAAAACTGTTTTAGGCACTGGTAGGCTTCACTGAGTTCCTGCACAGATGGGTCTCCAACAGCAGTAGCATTTTAGTTTGCCTTTTAAACATTTCTAAATGAGTGTGTGCATTGTGTACATTGTGTGAATTTGTGTGTGTTATGCAAAAGAAGTCAAGCTTGGTGCTAGATGAGCCCCGGGCTGTGTACACTCTTGGCTACTACCAAAGGAGGACTGGTAATCAACAAATAGTCACTGCTATTGCAGAGGCTCCAACTGCTCCCTGCTATAACAGCAAACATGATCTGAGGTTTCCAGCACACTCACGTGATACCGTCATAAAACATCAGCCATAATAATATTCTTGTACTATTAGCCAAGGGATTAAAAGTATGCAGAGTATGCATATGTCTGTTAATACCTGCCTGTCCATCTGGCGTGTAAAATGAATGCCATACATGCACATCATAGTGATTCTGTAAAAAATTAACTCCATCCAAAACCTTTTTTTTTTACCTGTGATAGAATAGAAAAGAGTCAGCTTTGCTACCAGGAAGGTGAAACAGGTAGTTTGGTTTGTAGCAATGCCCTGGTTGTTAACAGGACAAAGTGAGCATAAAACATGACACACGCTCTAACCCTTTGCTAAAGTACTGGTGATAAACTTAGCAAAGAGAATACATTGAAGCTGTGTTCATTTAACCAATTCAATCATATGCAAGGCAAAATCTTGTTTATTTCATTCCCCTACACATGATTGAGTATTTAAAGTGACTACAACTTTACTGCTCCTTTAATACATCTCAGTTACTCAATACACACTGGCATTATTTATTTGTGATGAATAAGCAATCAAAGGTGCATCAAACATTGTGCATACATCCCTTGATACAGTTTGATAATACCTTTTCATACACAGTAAAGAAATATCAAATGTGATTAAGTGTCTGACTTCACTTTAGAAACTCAAGAGCTTGTTTTTCAGGAGTATTTATGTTTGGGTGAATGCAAAGATAAAGCATGTTATGGCATGTATGTCCAGACTGTCATGGTGCTATGCCTGTATGAAAATGGAAGTTAGTTTGGTAATGTTATGACTATGTACAGCCTGACATACTGTACAGCTCTAGGTATGTTTGTGAGGGACACTTCTTCTCTGCTAGACTAGATTTCAACTGGTCCTGATGCTGCAGTAATACAAATACAAATTAAGTGGTTGCCCTCATGAAGGTAAGTTTCATAAACACAACAATATGTGGATATTAACTGTATATAAAAGTTATGCAAATCATATAAAATGTGGTAACACTTCATTTGGTACAAAAATAAACCTTTCCGAGTCATTACTGTATTAATATTTGTAAAAAATAAATCAAGGCAACTGGACTTGCTGTATTTTTCTTGAAGACGTTTCGCTGGTCATCCGACTAGGTTTCTCAATTCAGAATGACTTGTATAAAATTATCTGGGAATAAATACGGTGAATGTTGCTCCAATCAACATAATCTGTCCATCTGTATAATCATAACCAGCATGGGTTCAAAGACCTCATCGAGGTAAGGTGTTGATTGCATTTGCACAATCGGAGCTAGCAGGTGGTATTAACTCGGCCCGAGAGAGGTGTTAAAACAGCATTGTATGTGGCAGACAATAGATGTCTCACCCCTCAGCCTCTATTCAAGTTTGGCATCTCCCTTTTTACATAAATGGCCTCTTTTACACCTCTTGTAAACCAGTCCTTGAGTACTTGACTGGCTTTAAAGGAGTGACCTTTTTCCTTTAGATGTAGGTACACTGCTGAATCCTGACTCGAGGATTTGGCTCTTCTATGCTGTGCTATACGCTGATGTACACAGCTGTTTAATTTCTTTGACATACAATTCTGAGTACTTCTCACTGCACTGGACTGCATACAATGTTGTTCATCTTGCGTTTAGGTGTTGGGTCTTTTGGGTGAACCAGTTGTTGCCTCAGTGTATTGCGGGGTTTAAAGGAGACAGGGATGCAATATTTATTAAAATAGACACCCCAGCTACATATGAAATCACCATATTTTTTCATTTGTTATACTTTTCACCCTCATTGGCAGCCTTGGTGCTTTTTCCTCTCCTTCTTTCTGTTTTGACAAAGGACCAGTCTGGATCCCCATAAGTTTTAAGGGCCCCTCTGAGGTGTTTGAATTCCTCTGATCTCTGACCCCCATGCTGGATATGATTAGCAGATTATGTTGATTGGAGCAAAATTCACATTCATATTTATTCCCAAAGAATGTTTGTATAAGTAATTCTGAATTGAGAAAGCTAGTGGGATGACCAGCGAAACGTCTTCAAGAGAAATACAGCAAGTCCAGTTGCCTGGATTTATTTTTTACGCTTGGATTTATTTTTTACAGATATACCATGACCTGGATGAATGAGAACCTTCACATACATTACTGAATTCAATTTTAGCTGAGATATGCATTTTGTAAGCAGGTATATTGAAGCAATTGCATACTGAAACCCAATATAGTACAATATTTCTAAACTATAAGAAACCTCACCTTTCACTGGGAGTCCAGCACTTGCAACATGTTAGCAGTCTGTTAAAGTGTACCTTTAGCCCCTTTCACTAAAAACCACATCAGCATTCAGCTCTGCATGCTGTTATGACATCATCATACATTCATTATTTAAACAAACATATTTTTCTTTTACTGACCATTACTGTTTTTCCCACTTCCTGGTTCCCTTAGGCATTCGTGCCTAATATTGTGATTCTGGGAAGGTTACATCAGCAGTGCATTGCTAAGAAATCTCATCTGTAAACTGCAAAATCTCGCGAGATCTCAGGGCATTTTTCCCCCCTGAGATGATGTGCATGGTCACATGTCCTAGTCGTCTGTGCCAGAGTTCCAGGAAGTAAAGAGAGATGGATTAATCTTCCATTAGTAAAAATGGCCACCAGGAGAAGAATGGGAAGGAAAAGAAAACTAAGGTACGCAAAGAATAAAAAGCCGGGAAATATCTAGAAGTAGCTGTTTGTTGATTGTCATTATAAACTTTTCTAAAGGGGTCTTTATTGTCATTTTAAAGTTAAGGGTAAAGTTCCTCTTTAAGACTACTTTGAGATTTGTAAAGATTTTACTGAATAAAGTAGGGATGCACAGATACCGATTCTGGTATCGGCGCCGATTTCAAGTAATTGGGCGAATACTCGTACCTGCCCAAATGCTCCGATACTTACTCTCTATACCGTAATTAATTTCCGGTCAGAGGGAGATTGCCGTGAGGGATCATGCAGCCGGCTTCCTGGCCAATCAGGAAGCCAGGCGGCGGGTAACGACCTGCCACCCAGCTTCCAGATTAGCCGAGAAGCCAGCTCCATGCTGTTTGGCCAGCTCAATGCTGATTGGCCGGGATGCCAGCTTCCAAGCCAATCAGCATTGAGCCTGTCAAACAGCATAGAGCCGGCTTCCTGGTCAACCAGGAAACCCAGTGGCTGGTCAGGATCTGCCTTCCGGCTCCATGATTGGCCGGGAAGCCGGCTCCATGCTCCCGGAAGTACCGGTACCTGCATTCGGTAACGGCGAGTACCAAAAGATAAATATTGGCACTCATACTTGATACCGAAAAACCGTTATCGGTGCATCCTTAGGATAAAGACATTAAGTGGCAACACATAGCATCAAATACAACTTATCTTGCAGTGATTTGGCTGTAAAAAACTGATATCTCTTACCATGGGCTATTGCAATTACACATTATATTTCCCTTTGCACCATCTTTCTTAACACATAGAACTGTTTATATTCAAATCAACCATTTGCGCAGTTGTTATCAGTTTACATAATTTTTGTGGACACTCGGCTGCTCAGCTGCTTTATGGAAGCATATCATTCACATACTGCTTCCGCAGCACACAATACGCCTAATTATGAAATGCTAATTACATTGGTTTATACATTCTGCAACAAATAACTTAAAAAACCAAGAGAACATTAAGGTCCCTTTCAGAAAGGCGGCCTGATCAGGTCTGCCTGTCATCGGATGCGCCATGTAAGTCTGTGGGCAGCCAAATCTAAATAAACAATGTCTCTTTATATCCAGTTGTCCCTTGCTCCGGTCAAATCCAGAAAAAAAACCAGAACAGTTTTCCTTTTCGATGGACCTGATCATGCCGGATCGGGGGATAATCTGATGTATACAGACACATACATCCCCGTAGACCAACATGGTGTCCAGTCATTTAATCTTGAGGAAAATATTGGGTGGACAAGGATGTCACATTGGTGACATCCGATTTGTACTACTCCAACCAGGGAGGGGATCTATGCACGGATCCCCTCCTGATCAGATAGTGTGAAAGGGGTCCAATCGATGGTAAGAATTTGTCAAAACATGCCAGAAAGAAGAACACAAATATCTCAGGTCCTAATCTAACATTTGTACTTTCTCTGACAACCAAGCACCGTAGGAAACTTTGCCACTCATATAGTGGCCCTATGATGGTGATATCTATTAACCCTTAAAAGAAAAAGCAACTATAGTGTAATAGCTGATGACAAGTTTCCCACAAGAGGTTACATTCCTTTTACTGCAGTCCATTTAAATGTAACATTCTAATTCTATATCCTACCCTCTCCCATGCCTTAAATCCCACCCCAAAAACCCCATGTCTCTGTCCTTTCTCTCTCCTTTCTCTTTCTTCCTTGGTTCTATCCTTCTTTTTCCTCTCTTCCGCCCTCCCTTTCTGTCTCTTTCCACCTCCTTTTCCGTTTATCTCCCTCCTCCCTCTCCCCTTGTGCTCTGCCTGTCTCTCTCTCTCCCTCTCCCGCACTGCAGGCCTGTTTATCCCCTGCAGTCCACTATCACAGTGAGGAATGTTCTGCACCTAGCATCTCATGTCATGCAGCAGGAGCTGTGTGGGGGCAACTGAGCGTCCACCCACCTGCAGCATCCACTGCCATTAGCTCTGTGCCTGCTGCAACGGATACACAAACATTCACTGCAATCAGATCTATATTTGCATACAGACAGAATAACACACACAGATAGTTCTACGTAGACTGCATACATATATACAGATAAATTACATAACTCACCAATTCAAATAATAATTGCAGATGAAGACTAAGTGGTCAGCTAGAGCGAGCTATTGCTGTAAAGTAATTTTTCCAGGCAAATTGGACCATACTTTGTAGTTTCTCTCCCAGTGCAAATATGTAACTTTTACCCACTAGACAGATTTATCTAATAACATGCAAACAGCAATCATGTACACAGAAAGCAGCCAAACTTCTGGAGGATGAAGACTACTTGTCTGCAAAGGGTTACTGCACTCCTCCTCTTTCCTTTGGGCCTGATTTACTAAAATGTGGTGCTATCTTCAAACACAGTGAAATTGTGTATATGCGTCTATTCTCATTCATGTGCAAGAGAGTTGAAAAACAAAATGTTGCCTTCACAGGACTGGATCTTTGTAGTTAACACAGAAGCACTTTACTGCAGTTCATTTATTTGCACACTTTAATCAGTCATTTTGCATCTTAGAGTGACACTTAACTCAGGATTTAAAGTGACATTAAAGTCAAAGATATTTCCCCTCCCCCAATGTTAATTAAAGCACTTACCTTAAATGATGTTTCTTAATCTGATATTCTTCTTCTTTCCTGTCGTTTTCATCTGTCCCTCCAGCACTGCTGTGGGTCTCCGATCCAGCGCTGACTCCTCTGCCCTTGCTGGCACTTCCTGTCCCATGGTGTCTGCATGCGGGTGCACGCCGTCCATAAACTTACCTTGTGTCTCTCCTCGTCTCCCGGACGAAAGCGTTTTTTTGTTTGTTTTTTACACTTTTTGCATATATCTACTGCTTGCTAGCAGTAGATATATGCAAAAACACCGGAGGGTTTAATAACCCTTTAAATCTTATAAATGCTTTCAAGTGCCTTAACTATTAACACAAATGTAGCTTATTTGTGTATCACTCAGCTATAGATTTGTGGCTACTTTTGTTCCACATGGTCCCTGTGTGTTGTAAAGTAGCCACCACTCCAAGCTCACTCCCGTTATGGAATACAATCTCATGTCTTGTTTAATAATTTTTATTGAGATTGTAGTCCATCGAGGAAGCTTGGAGCAGTGGCTACTTTACAACACACACAGGGACCATGTGGAACAAAAGTAGCCACCCTCCAGAAGGAAGGAAAGTGTTAGCATGGATTCAGAGATTCATTTTTTGTTCACTGTCTGAGGCTCTGTTCTGTGGGTTGGAGGTTGTATGCCATAACTCTGCCACTGGGAGCAGGCGTTACTACGAGCAAAGAAAAAAATAATAATTTGACAAATATTAGTTAAAAATAAAACAGGAGCTCTGGGTGCTATACTCAGCCTATTTCCTGTGCCTAGTCCCTGCAGACTCACCTGTGATCCTACACCTGTCAGTGTCATTCAACTTACTTCCTGAGAGCCCAGGGAGTCAAGGGCCCAATCTGGTCTCACAGGAAAATAATGCATTCACGATCCGCCAAGCGGCCTGAGGATGAAAAGGACCTGTGACATCACTGGACTGGACTGACGACACCTGGAAAATAAGGTATGCATGCAAAAGTTTTTCTCAAAAAGGTTTGGGGGTGCTCCAGGGGAGGGGAACACAAAGGATGTGGGTGATCCTGAGCCCAGAGAGTTGAGATTTAAATCAAATCTCTTGTTTTGCTCTCCATGTCACAGTGCATACCCTAACAAACTAACAGTATCCTTTTAGAGTAAGCACCCCAAGCTACCAAGCAGTATCTCAATGTAACCCAGTCACTATAGTAAATGTTAGAGGAAATAGTACCTCTCCTGCCACCTGTGCTGCCACTGTTCTATTCATGAGACAACGTTCCTGGAAGTCCGCTGGGAAACTGACACTTACTCCTAGATCCCCCCGCAGTAGTCACTGGTTCCTCCCACTGACCTCCACTCTTGACACTGAAGTTATAAAGAGAACCAGTGACAGCTGTGAAAGGCCAAGAAGATCAACACACCTGAAAGTGTCAGCTTTTAGGGCCAGTTCACACCATGAAGAGTGTGTTCCAGAGTGTTCAGCCTCTGGGATGCACAGGAACACAACCTGGCCGGCTCACTTTGTTTTGGGGCAGTAGAGGGTGTGGTGGTGCATTGAAGTCAATGGCACCACAGCCACGCCCCCCACTCGCAGTGTGATCAACGGAACCCGAACGTGTGGCACATTAGTGTCTGCGTTCCGGTCCAGTGCGATCTGCAAAAATAGAGCTTGCAGCATTTTTGCAGATCGCACTGGACCCGAACGCAGGCACTAATGTGCCATGTGTTCGGGTGCCGGCGATCACACTGCGGGCGGGGGGTGTGGCTGCGGTCCTATTTACTTCATTGCACCGCCACATCCCCTCCCGCCCCAAAACAAAGTGAGCCGGCCGGGTTGCGTTCCAGTGTGTTCCAGAGGCCGAACGCTCTGGAACGCACTCTTTATGGTGTGAACTGGCCCTGAGGGGGATTCCTCATCAATAGAGTAGTGGAAGGCAGGAGAAGAGAGGCTACAGGGATCGGTCTAACAGCCACCCAAGATTGTGGTTCAGGTGAGTAAAACTCTGTTATTTTCGTTCCCTAGATAAAATGAGCCCTTAACCCTTGCAGTGCGGTAGTAGTCCAACTGCAAGGGTTAAGATTTTATTTGCCTGGAGTTCTTCTTTAAAGCAGAACTCCCAAAACACCCTATAGTTCAGTTATGTATATATTAAGGATGAACTGAACTTTGGAAGCTGTGCTCAAAATATTCAGGCCGGGGGCAAAGGACTAGACACCGGTAGTCTAGTCACCAACAATCTACGCTATCAATCTAGGCTAGCAGACAGAGGCATGGTGCCTAAGGGCTTGTTCACACCATTGCGGTATGTTAATTGCAACTGCCATGTGTTACCAGTGCAGGAGGTGCATTGCCATTCATTTAAATGGCACCCCAAATACACTTCCTGCCCGCAGTGCCATCGACTGCACGGTACTGCAATGCCGTGCATTGCGGCATGGTGTATCACATTGCGAATGGCAAATGAATGGCAATGCAATGCACCTCCTGCACTGTTAACGCACAGTAGCTGCATTGAGCAGTACTGTGTCATTAACGCACAGCCCTGGTGTGAATGGGCCCTAAAGCTGAGTATACGCTGGTAGATTTTTGTACAAACATTCATATGAAAAATCACGTCAGAACATTCACTAATACCATCAGACTTGACGAATGTTATTCAAACTTTTATTTGATTTTAACATTCCATTTTGGAATGAATGGAGTTTCCAGAATGAAACATTCACTATTAGAATTTCATTCAATCAAGAAAGATTTTTCATCCTGCTCCTTCGATTTTTGTCATGACTATAGTCCAAATCGATTATCAATTTGACCCATTAACTAGGACTGATTGAACATTCTGAAAATGAATTTCTAACCGTGTGTACCCAAGTTTAGAAGACAAACAGATAAGAGCCAGCTGGCACAATAGTAATTAGGCACACTCACATACAAGGAAGTGCACTGCTATTTTTAAGGAAACTCAAGACAAAAGGAACATTTTTCAAGATTTTACTTATGCACATTTCACATTTTTAGATGATCACTATAACATAGCAATTCTTAAAGTGGACCTTTACCCATATCTTTAAAATAACGACAAACACACCTTTGGAAATGTTTAGTAAGGACAATCTACAAACACATACTGCTAGATAATTGCTGGCTTTGGATTCTTTGCATACCTCATTTCTCTTTTCTTCCCCAATCTTCTGACAGTGGCCATTTTTGCTAAGGGCAGATTAATAGATCTCCCTTAACTTCCTGGAACTCTGGCACATGTCATGTGACTAGGACATGTGACCATGTACATTATCTCAGGGGAAGAAAATGCCTTTTCCTGAGATGAAATTTCCCAGCAATGTAGCCTTCCCAGGATGCAACACTTTGGCCTCATTCACACTGCTAAGAGCCGGCCCGCTCAGATCCATGCGGCGTGAATGGATCCTGTATGCGTCCTGGATCCTGGATGGATCGTCTCTATGTCCGAGCACGGACACCCACACGGATGTGCAGTTGGGGTGAGCGTACAGCGGCGTACTGCCACATACTCCCATACAGAAGAACTGGCTGCTGCATACAATCACACGCAGCACCTGTCCTTCCCGGGAGCGGCCTGATATGGCCGTGCACGCCGCGTGGTTCAGTACGGGCCGGCTCTTAGCAGTATGAATGAGGCCTTAGGCACATTACATCATTTGTGCCAGAACTGGACCAGGAAGTAGATGAACTCTAATTGTAAGTAAATGAAAAACAAGTTTGTTTAACTAATGAATGTAAGATGATTTTAAATCAACATGCAGAGCTGCATGCTGCTGTGATTTTTAGTGAAAGGGGGTAAAGGTCCACTTTAACTCTTTAAATCCAGGTCAACTTTAAAGGCTAATTCTACTTTTTCTGACAATGTTTCATGTTTCAATGTCATGTAGTCCATTGACACTTCCTCCCATCCATGTTACTGAATGTCCATACCTCAGTATAGACATAGAGGGGAGAAGGGATCTGCGGAAGCCAGACCATTGCACCAGCGATCTATTTATCACAGTTGCAGTGCGTTTAAAAATAACAATAATAATAAATAAAAATAATAAATGCACATTTGTATTTTTTTATGAAGAAGTGTGCATTTTTTTTTTTAAAGTGGACCTTACCGTTTAATGTATTTCAATATAGTGACAGTATGATTGCCTAGCACAGCAGAGCCTTTGTAAAACAGCAGATGACTTTTACTTTCATTTCTCACTTTAGAATAGTGGTTGGGACCATGACAATTGTTTCTTTAATGCCCCTGGGCCAAATATGCATCCTGAACCATTAGTTTACAGCTCATATATTACCAGTATCCCTAAGAATGATGCGTGGACCTATATGGGTTGGACTTGATGGACGTATGTCTTTATTCAACCCCAAATACTATGTAACTATGTAATATACAGCCTGCAAACTAGTAACGTTAGAGTCATTTATTACAAGCTGCATACACAGGTTTTTTAAAGCAGGACTCTGGGGCACAAATTTTATTAACCCTTGCAGTAGAGCTACACCCGCACTGCAAGGGTTACCTGCTCGTTTTTGTCTAGGTTCAAAAAAGTTATACTCACCCAATCCTCTGAGACAGCCTGCTCCTCTCCTCCTATGCTACAACGATTAAATGTCCCCCTGTGTCCTCCTGTCCTATACACAGTGTATAGAATGGGATGATTTACGGGACCTTAGACTGCTGCAGAGGAGGGGGAGTGAGGCTGGAAGGACCAGCCTAAGAACATGCCAGCTCCGTGGTACAGATGAGTATAACAAAGACAAAGATGAGCAGTTAACCCTTTCAATGCGGAGGCAGCCCCCACTGCAAAGGTTAATACAATTTGTGTCCAGAGTTCTGCTTTAAGCTTCTATAAATACCTGCAATCCATATTTATATTATCTTCCCATAATCCCTTGCAGAGAAATTATCATTCAAAGATTATGTTATTTTGAACAAAATTTCCAATCTAACATGTTTTGGGCACTGAGGGCCAAGAGTTTTAGGCGGCTTACAGGAAGGGGATAGCATAGGGTGGATCGCAGAATTGTGATCATAACTCTGATGAGAAGGCAGGAGACAAAGAGGCTGCAACAGTGAATAATGGTGATACCATCCTGGCTATGCAGTGTGGGAATCAAGAGTAGCTGCAGTAGGAATAGCGGCACATCACCGTTCCTTACACCTTGTTATTACATAAAATCCATTACGCATTTCTCACTGACTGGTAACAGGAACACACTGTGCCAAACTGTGTTTTATTTAATCACATTAATAGATATGGTCTGCTATTAATGAATAGAATATACATTAGGAAATAGAGAGTTAAGCCTGCATAAACATTGACATTTACCAGTCTGTCTTTAGGGCACAGAAATGATTGTGCGGGCTAACGGAATTTAATAAAAGATACAAAGTGCTGACAAAATGAAGTCATCACATGTAGTTTTGTAATGCAGTTGCGCTGATTATACTATATTAAATAGGCCTACTAGCGGCTCGTCTCCTTGGAGTTCTGTGACTCAGTCTATGCCCTTAGCAACGAACAGGATTCTTAAACACTGAAATTAGAAACACACAATTTCGATATGGCCTCTTTTATAAATTAGTTATACCTTACAAGCTGCAAGCAATGACATTCTGTTGTTTTGCCCTATAATATTACATTTATGTGCAGTAATTAGTTGTCCTCACTATTTACAAAGTCAGCATACACTGCAGCATGAAGGAATAAACCTGTGGCTCTAAGGGAACCGTGGAACTACAATTCATGCCATGCCAAGCCAGAACTGCCTGCTGACATTCCTTCCATTCTTAAATTTTAAAATACACTTAAAGGGTTATTAAACCATCAGCATGTTTGTGCATATATATCCTGCTAGCAAGCAGCAGTAGATATATGCAAACAACTTTTTTTTTTTTTTAAACCTTTTCCAACAGGTTTAAACCTGCCTGTGTCTTCGCCACACGCTCTGGTCCGAACATCTGAAGAGTCTCGGGCAGCCGCAAAGGTTCTTGGGGCGGGCGCACATGCAGTTCAGATGTTCGGGCAGGAGATGAGTAGAGACACAAGGTAAGTCTATGGAACAGCTTGCACCCGCACAGACTCCGTGGGACATCAGAAAAGAGGAGGACAGATGAGTCAGCGCTGGATCGGAGACCTGCAGCAGCGCTGGATGGGACATCTGAAAACTAAAGGAAAGAAGCTGCGGAGGGGGCGCACATCACGGGACCTCATACAAGCGATCCGCCGGCTCTATAGCCGGCGGATCGCTTGTATATTAACGGGCATCGCTGCCTGTTTTCAAATGTCGGCGTTTCCCGCTCGTGCGTGCCCAGCATCGCGCAAGGGGGCGTGGCTGAGCGGACGTCTAAAGACGTCCGCTCAGATCTAGAGAGCTCCTGGCCGGCGTTTTTTTAAAAAGTGGTTAAAGAATGTTGTTTACATTAAAAAATCTAATTCTTCCAATGCATGCCTCTATGTGTGATGATTAATAATAACATAGACATGTCAGGTGTAAAATGTTGTGATTTTGAAATACTTACACTTGCAGAGCATTCACGTCCTGCTTTGAAAGGCAAAAGGACTTCAGATTGCCAAAGCAATGCACACTGGGATTGCCTTGTCATCAGCAGAGCATTGCTGGGAAATCTCATCTGTAATCTCAGAAGATCTCAGGGAAAAGCATTTTCCTCTCCTGAGATGATGTGCACGCTCACATGTCTGAGTCAGGGCTGGATTTCCTACTTCCTCAGGGCGGCAGGCAGCAGAGGGGCTGTAGGGTTGTAGAATCTCCCGACGCCTAGAACATGTTGTTCCGAGTGCCCGGCGAGAAGTTGTTTTCAACAATTAGCTCTGCTTTCATCAAGTGTAAATGTAGAAAAGGGAAGCCACTCGTTCCTTTACAAGTGATCTCAGCGATGTCACCAAGATCACTTGTAATAAGACTGCAGGTCCGTCCTCCCCTCGCCTCCACCGTGTACCTCTCTCCTCGCTGGCCGCCTCTCTCTGGAGATCTTCAGGATGGGGAACTGGGAGCAGAGCGGAAAACATTAATTCTCCACTCTGCTTCGTGCAAACAGCAAGAGCTGCACTCGCAGCCTTCAAGCTCTCAGCTGTCACAGGAGTTCCAGCAAAGCGCTGTGCTAGAACTCCTTTATTGGAAGTGACAGGTTCAATAAAGAGAAACTGTCCCCTCCAAATGCTATAACACGGGCTTGTTAGCTCCTGTGTAATAGCAGTAAACTTAAAAGTGAAAACAAAATTAAAAATGAGGAAAAAAATGTAAATAAAAAGTAAAAAGAATAAGTATAAGAATAAAGTGATTAAACATTCAAAAACATTAAGCAAAAAAATATAACAAAAATAAAAAAAGTGTTAAAATAGTAAAAGAAAAAATGTAAACTAACCCTGCTGCCCCGCAATCTGGTTACCAATCTCCATGGAGGGGGGGGGAGGTTTGGTGAGGAGGGGGGCACATTGAGGAGCCTGGCCTTGGGGCAGCAAAGAGAGTAAATCCGGCCCTGGTCCTAGTCACATGTCTAGTCACATGTGCCAGAAATCCAGGTATTAAAAGGAGAGCTAGTAATCTGCCCTTAATAAACATGGCCACTGCCAGAAGACTGGGGAAGAATAGAGAAATAAAGTATGCAAAGAAAAAAAAGCCTGCAATTATCTAGAAGTATGTGTTTGTAGATCGTCATTACTAAACATTTCTAAAGGTGTGTTTTTGTTGTTATTTTAAAGGTCCGCTTTAAGGAGAAAATGAGCCATTTGTAAGGAAGAAAAGAAAATAGATACAAAAAAAGGTTAAAAAGAACGGAAGTGAAGTGGACGTAAAATAGGAACAGAATATAATGTGGTCATACAGCTAGTACATAAGAAGCTGAAGCTGTTATCGCTCAACCCATGGTGGCCCAGAAGCAGATACACCCTCTGTGCCCGCTGGCGTGTCCTTCCCAAGCTGATATGCTTAGAGGAGTCGCAAGACTGCAAAGGTTTTCAATTACTTAACTGAACAATAAAGGTAGATCTGAAATCTATATAAAAATGAGGTGATGTCTTACTGAGGTACTCTCAAGGCTTAAAATAATCTGGTGTCAATTTGCAATCTTATACATGTATATTCATGCATGTTCCATTATAAAGGACACAGATATACATGAAGATTAAAGAGGAACTCCAGGAAATCTATTCAGCGTTTTGGGTATTTTGAGAGACTAGTGTCGACTTTTAACAAATTTGCATTTGCCTAGTGATAAGCGTGTCCCCATGTGTCAGTGCTTGGCATACCAGAAGGTCACTAAGACCCCTTTCGCACGGGCTCTTTCAGTTCAGTGGGGGATCTGTGCATTGAAATTACCGGGCCCATGTTGGTCTATGAGGAATCGGAATCTATGGTCAAAAACTAAAAGTAAATATGTATTTCTATACTGAATTTCTATAAGTTCTATCCCACTCCTAATACCCATATCAATCTAGAGGTTTGTGAACTTACTTATTGAAGATGCCCATAGGATGTTCTTCCTTAATGCATTGACACAATTTCACTCAGCCCCGCTAATATGAACTTCCTGAACTACAACTCAAATTTTGAACAATGTAACATTATTATTGTTTGCTGGAAGGAATGCATCATTGGATATGTAGTCTTGCGAAATTGCATCACATGCACGTAATGCAAGTGTTGGGCCGATGGAAGTCAGCACTCACTACATAAAAGGGATTTTTTCAAGTAAGCATTGACTGTGTTATCAAAAACAACTCCAGTATGTATTCCTATTGCAATGTTGATGTTATAATAGGATAGTATATGCTGTGACTTTAGAACTCCTTTCAGATTTGAGGGTCCTTTAAATGCATGCATATCCACTTACTGA
The DNA here is from genome assembly GCF_000935625.1 of Nanorana parkeri. Taxonomy (NCBI): domain Eukaryota; kingdom Metazoa; phylum Chordata; class Amphibia; order Anura; family Dicroglossidae; genus Nanorana; species Nanorana parkeri. The sequence goes on along the minus strand of NW_017306351.1, from coordinate 1,019,109 downwards.
TCTAAGATGATCTGATGTGACAGTTATAACAACAAGGCTGCTTTCTGGTGGCCACAGTGGGAAACTGCAGGCTAGGAAGGCACAACTCTGCCCAGCAGCCTTCTCCTATTAGCCTATTACAATTAGCTTCAATCCGTTACTGCCAATAAGGCTCACACAGCATCACTGTGCACGAACTGTAAAGCCCTCTGATTATAAAGCAGTTTAAAGCACACTGAAAACTGAGCCAGATGCTGTGCTTCGCTTCCCAGTCTGGCAGCCAATTTTGAACTTATACATCCTGGAGCTTACAGCATCGTTTAAAATGAACCTTCATCCTTTTTATAATGAAAGATGAACTGTCCAAAATCTAATGATAGAAAGGAATATAGTTCAGAGCATTATGATGTATACTGAATGTCCAGTAAATGTAGTTGGAATGCATAAAAGATGGTTCATGGGTTTATGGTTGTTATGAAATGAGGGGTTTATCTAATGTTTTGTGTATATTGAAAGAGGTAAATCTTGTGTGATTTGTGGAGGAAAAAAAGCAAAGCATTAAAGTAAACCTGTGCCCAGACTGTGTACACTAAAGAATTTACATATTCTGAACGGGCAGTAAAATCACTCCAAAAGAAGCCCTCATTAACCTCTGTAGCTATAGGCATTGAGGAGAAATGTATTTTCAAAGTGTTTCAGCTCTTTTATATGAGAGCAGGATCTTGGCAGTCTGCCTACACTCCAATGTAAATGCACAGCAAGTGTTTCTGCGCTGTTAGAAACCAGCTTCAGGTTCTTTGCTGTGATCTATGGGTATATTTTAGAAATGCATGAAGTAATAGTACAAGCAGCTAGAGAGGCAAGTGCGGGCTTGTTTTAAAGCTCTTTCACTGCCTTCCAAGAATATGTACTGTAATTAGTTTAACCCCTTCATGACTGAGGCCCTTTTTTCATTTTTTGCACCCATGTTATATTCCACATTTTAGGCCTGAAAATGACATAAAACCCCCCAACATTATATATTTTCTGAATGCCAAGACCCTATAGAATAAAATGGTGGTAGTTGAAAATTTTTTCTGGCGACGTACACTGTACGTCGTCAGTCACGAAGGGCTTAATGTCCATAGATTGTGCAAAGGGTCGCTTTAGTGAAGGAGCTTTGTATAGTGTACATGGTTACACATACTAGTACAGAGAATGCTATAAGAGGTCGGTATTACCAAGGAAAGTGTATGATATTTGTATGTATGACAGTATTGTGAGTTCTGCATGCTACCCGAGAGAGTGCTATGTATAGGCTGACCATATTTCCTTGAGCCAAAAACAGGACATTTGGACGACAAAAACGGGACAGTTTTAATATTCCGTATTCATGAAAAAGTAAGATGATAAAAAAGTTTTATGACAATATAGTAGATGTGTACAGCATAAGGTTTTGGACAAAATGAATTACTATGCGCGCATAGAAACAATGGGCGCCGCTATCTTGGTGCACCCAAGAGGGTGGTGTGTCTTCTTACGTGACGTCAGACGCACCAAGATGGCAGCGCCCATACAACGAATTACTATATGCCCGAATATATAGTAAATTGTATAATGGAGTTATAATAATTCGGATTTGTATGAACTGCCGAATTGACAGAAATTAATTGATTTGGCAGTCCGTTTCCAAATGCACATTTCAACAATCACCAATTATTCTTCAGTGACAGAACTCATACACAAATGTATGTAGACGTGGAGCGGGACTGTATTTCACCACGATTGTCCAACTTTAAAAGTATTACATGCCTACATCGCCCTTACATTCTTTCTGCACCTTTCCCCCTTCCTATACTGCCTCATATCCTTCCATTGTGTCAGTCTGAGGAGCAGAGAACTATGCTATTAACCTTGAGTTTTCTTAACACTCTGGAGCACTGCCCTGCTGAGATAAAAGCTCTGCTGTTGATCATATAAAATGGCTGTCTAAAGTCCCCGGTGGCGCTTATTCTTCCTCAGCACTGACTGGGAGGAAGTTACGTATAGGCGCAAAGTGCGCTTATACATAACTTCCCAATCAGTGCTGCCGCGGAGGAAGAATGAGCGCCGGCGGAGACTTCTTAGGAGTGCGCTCTGTGCACTTCCTTAATGAGACCTAAGTAGAAGAATGGACACCGACACTCCAATAGCAAATCAAGTCCGTCTATTTATTGGCGTACGTGTTGCATAGCAAAATACACTTAGTGCAACGTTTCGGGGTCACCCCTTCATCGAGTGGCATACCACTGCTAGAGCGGAGGGGAAGAGAGGTTCGGGTGAGTACATCTTTTTTATTTTACACTCCAGACAAAAACAAGCAGTTAACCCTTGCAGTGCAGGGGTAGCCCCACTACAAGCGTTAATAACAGTGTTGCCCGGAGTTCTTCTTTAAAGCCAGTGCAAGAGCTAGACAATAACATAAGTTGGTCATCAATTGCAACCCCCATATTTCTCTCACAAAATGACTGAAGATGCTTGTCACAAGTCTGTTGTTAATATAAGAAAGAATACAAAAACATATAGAACAAGATATTCAAGTATAAAGCCCCTCTCCAGCTCCTTTTTTTACCCACCCACGCCCCTTCCAGTCCCCCACTCAATTCGAACATCCCCACTCTTTTTTTATACATATCCTAAGAGTCATTCCACCTGGAAGAAGACCAGCACTGGACAGTTGGTGAGGTAGGAAAGTAGTGAGAATTGCAGTGAATGTTTTTAATCTAAAGTGCATGTATAGCCCAAACATTTTTGTTAGTTTTGGATAGAGTAGGGAAAAAACACTTTTGGGTTATTTTTTTGCATTCTGTGTCCCACTTGAAAGTTCTTCCTTCACTTCCTGTCCTGGAGACTCAACAGGAACTTATGTTCCCATTTAAAGATTTTCCTTCACCTTACTTTTTGTCTGGGTGACCATGGTCACCAGCAGAAATAGAGGGATACATCTCCTCAATGCGGATACAGGCAGCAATAAAAACCTTACAGAGACTCTAAGGGCTCAGTCACACTAGATACAGTGCGTTCCGGCCCGATCACTACCTCACATTGCGGCCGGCTCACTTTTTAGTGGGGCAGGAGGGGGTGTGGAGGCCATTCAAGTGAATGGCACCGTAGCCACGCCCTCCGGCCGCAATGCGATCCGCCGCACGGGATCACGGTCCGGCCCTGTGCGATGCGATCAAAGTAGTGCTGGTCTTGTTGGAAAGTTTAGTGCATGGTGTCAGTGGACAGCTCATCAATGTGCAGCAGTGGAGAGTGAGGAGAAACAGCCAGGAGAGAGAGAGGAGAGACAGCCAGGAGAGAGAGAGGGGAGACAGCCAGGGGAGAGAGCGAGGAGAGACAGCCAGGAGAGAGAGAGGGGAGACAGCCAGGAGAGAAAGAGGGGAGAGACAGACAGGAGAAAGAGCAAGGAGAAAAAGCCAGGGGAGAGAGCAGATCTGGGTCAGGTGGCACCCCTACAAGTCTGGACATGTGTCTCTCTTGTTGAAAGGTTTAGTGCATGGTGTCAGTGGACAGCTCATCAATGTGCAGCAGTGCTGGATCCATTAATGTAACCTAATAATGCTGCACATACAACAGACAGCCAGATATGGGCTCTCACTATAATAGCAGAGGTGTGCCAGGCACACAGGAGGAATAGACGGGCTCCATATGGACAATCTCACATACTGGCCCTGGGCTGCCTTCCACAAATTCCTTGTGAACAAAGTCTTAGTGGTGAAGTAAGATACCTCGGAGTCTTCCTCCAGACTGCTGTACCTGCTGCTTATGATGTTACTCCATGTCACCTGCTACAAAGTGTCAACCCAAGTGTCAGCATCACCTTCCACCTGGCCGGGATGCTGTGTACCGGCGCCCACCTTCTGGAGCCTTACATCACATGGGCAAAGCCGTAACGGAGCAATAGTCTGGTGGCCGATGTCCAGCCATTACCACTTCATGGAGCTGAGCCCGGCCAGGTGAGAAAAACTCTATTAACATCCACCAGAACAAAGCTGTCTGCACATTGAGCTAATTTCACTACAGATACAGCCTAGTAACTACAAGCATTGCTCAAAATCAAACATCTGTGCTTTTATTACATTTTTAATAAGCAGCCTAAATGCAAAGAGGAACTTGCTCTGGATGTCTAGATTTTTGGAATCTTAGCTTTTTAAACATCAGGCTGGAACATGGCACTATAGGCATGATTACCTGCTGCAATCTGTGATCGGGAAGCTCAATCTCTACCACCTGTCTGCCACCCTAGCTCACAGACATACAGTGAACAGCTCCACCTACTGGCCAGAGTCCCAACTCCTGCATTGCACACTACAGGTGGAGGAGTGCCCGTCCTCTCTATGTATGCACTGAGTGTGTCTATGACATCTTTTCACAATGAGCCCTGTAGGTGCTGTGTCTAGGTTGCAAGCCAGCAAAAACCTGTACACAGCACATACAGAGCTCAAAAACCGGACTGTCCAGGTGAATCCCGGACAGGCGGCAACCCTACCCATCACAGCTGAGTTGTGGTGTAAAAAGAGGTGTGCTCAGTAGCAAACTGTCGCTGAACCCTGTGCTGCAAGTCAGCGCTCCGCACTGCTAACTTAGCACGCGCGGTCAGTGGCGTCACAAGGGAAATGCGGGGGGTGCGGCCCGCACTCGAGTGACACCATTGGAGGGGTGAAACCAAAATCACTGAGTCATTTTGGTGTCACCCCCTTTGAAAAGTCGGGCACTCTGTCATAGACCGAGAGCCCGACAGTTTGAGGAGAGAGGAGGGGACCTGGCGGCATACCTTATCCTGCCGGGTGAACGTCCCCTCCTCTCTCTGTTGACGTCCATCACCAAGATGGCTGCCGGCAGGTTTCAATAAGATGACGACGCATGCAGAATTACGTCACAGCAAAAAAAATATCCGTTGGAAAATAATATTTATTTGTCAAAAATATCATCCTCCGCCATTTTGCTTAGCACTGTGCAGCCGAAGCGTTCAATGAAGCTGCTGCAGCGAACTGAAGTGCTATAGAACAGCTACTCAGTGCTTGGCTAAGGAACTGAACACGCCTCAGGAAACATAGAAAACTGTAGTCCTCTATGTGTTCTAGCGGTGACCTGCAGTGATCCGGTGCAGTAAAACGCAAGTTACAGATGTATGTGCGGTCGGGCCCTAACTCTTCCCCATCCAATTCAAAACTAACAAAAGGTATTATTACAAAATACTGGAGTTGAGCTTATATGATACTGGTATGATCTACAAATTATTATTTTTTTTAAAGTCCCATGACTTCTAAAGTAGTGGCAGGCCAGCAGTCCGGCTGCTTTCCTGTTTTGATACTGAATACAGGCAAATGCTTACATGTTTGCAACAGTCTGAGACCTGCACTTTTTTATCTGTGTCCCCCACCATAGCCCACAATTAAAACTGATGCAACTAAACAACAATCGAGGCAGATTTTAGAATACAGGTCTGTGCTGCAAAGTTATATCTTCTTAGGGCCATGCAAGAAAAAATAGGAAAGTAGCCACATGGTCCCCCGTATCAACCATGTGTTTTTTTTTTAATGAATTATATTAAACTAGAGAACTGTGGTGGCTGTTCAGTACATGTCTCTCTAGGGCAGCTTTGCTGGTTTACTTCTGGTTTGTCTTTCAGGTTACAAGCTGCTGCTTTTATATCAAGATGTACCCCGGTTGTTGGGCAGATCTTCAATCAGCTGAACCCAGGATTGGTGACAGATCTTTCGGCGGCAAAACATCTGGCCAATGAGTGTAACCTTTAACCTCTATAGTCACTCCTGTAACTGGGCGAGGACAGCGGTTACCTCAGGACTGGCAGCTGGACCCACCCTCCCATTTGCTCTATTTTATCTTGTTGAGGTTTATGGGGTAATGTTGCCCACTTTGTGGGTGGACAGTGGTCGGGAAACTATAATTTGGTTGGTGTAAGTTATTGCTTCTTGAGTCTTGAAGACTTAGCATGGTGGTCTGTTAATGGTTAGCAGTGGTTCTATTTGGTAATAAAGGTTAAAGTCTATGTCATGGTTAAAATTTAATCAAATCCAATAAAGGGCCCCCAGCCTATAGTTTTCCCACAATCTTTGTTGTTTTTTTTAAATTAATTAGGTTTATTGTTATGGTATGATGGGTGTTAATCGGGTGTACAATCACATCCACATGGCCTGGGTTTGGAAGCTGGCAGGGATTGCTGAAATGAGGCACTCCAGGCCATAGAGTATAAAGGAATGCCCATATCCCTAGAGGTCTGCAGGGGGACAGGCAATCCTTTTATGGCATACCTGTCTCCCAGTTCAGCTCGATAAAGTGATATAACACCAATATATTACATTTATATATATATATACATTGCTGAAATGAGGCACTCCAGGCCATAGAGTATAAAGGAATGCCCATATCCCTAGAGGTCTGCAGGGGGACAGGCAATCCTTTTATGGCATACCTGTCTCCCAGTTCAGCTCGATAAAGTGATATAACACCAATATATTACATTTATATATATATAGATATATATATAGATATATATCTATATATATATTATAGATATGTCTATTAAAATATTAAATCACCACCAAAATAAACACACATACATGAACCTGATGCTGACAAGTTGCTGGCAGGGGGTCATTCATTAGTGTGACATGGCCTTAAAGTGGAACTAGACCCACTAATTTAATAGCCTCGCAAAACAGTTACTTTTAAGGCATGTCAGCTGCCAAGGTTTCCAGTGTGCTCATTTCAGCTCTCAACCAAATTCTCAAGCCCTCAAATGATTGGTGTCATAGCTGATCACATGTGCAGCAACATGGCAACTGCAATCCAAATAGAGGTTAAGATGGCACCTTCCTTGGCTGTAAAGGATAAGAGATTGTAGTCCTGCTTTAATGTTGAAAAGCATGTAAATAATATGGCTAGCACTTCTGCCTTGCAGCACTGGGGGTCCCTGGTTTGAATCCTGGCCAGGTCACTATCTGCAAGGAGTTTGCATGTTCTCCCTGTGCTTTCATGGGTTTCCTCCGGGTACTCATGTTTCCTCTCACACTTCAAAAACATGCTGGAAGGTTAATTGGCTCCTGTCTAAATTTGGTCCTGTATGTCTGTGCAATAGGGACCTTAGATCGTAAGCTCTTTGAGGGCAGGGACTGATGATGCAATATGTAAAGCACTGCATAAATTGTCAGCGCTATATAAATACCTGTAATAAATAAATAAGAAAAGAGTAGACCTCTCCCAAGGTAGTGCTCCTGCCAGTGATTAAATGAATATCCCCCTTTTCCCTGTATCCTGATCATGTCACATATATGGCTGCATGAGTGGAACAAAAGGGAGGACAGGAGTGTTTTCTTTCACTTCCTAGCAGGCACCTGATCTGAGAAGAGATTTATCTTTTCTTCCTAAAAAAAGTTACGACTAAGGCCCAGTTTTGGGGGCTGAAACATGTAAGCATGTGTTTGTTTGCTGCTTTTATTAGTATTGGATGGACAGATCCCCTTACGAGTGCCGTTTTTTTACCTGTTGCTCAGTGAAGGCTCCGGCGGAATCTTTACCAGGCACTGAGGTTCAAAGCAGCGGGATTGCGGACAAGAGGGTAAAGCTGCTCCATGTTTCTTAATCTTTTCTTCCTACTTGCAAACTTGTGCAGCTTAAGGTCCCTGTCATCAGGCTGATCAGGAGATGATCCATGCACAAATCCCCTCCTGATCACAGCCGTACGGACAGGATGCCATTGCGGTGACATCCTTGTGCAGTTTTTTCTTCCATCTTGCGATGGAGGAAATAACTGCAATTACCGGACCCCATGTCTGTTTTTGGGGAGTCGAATGCAAACGGACACGTGTCCGTTTACATAAGATTACCCCTGATCCAGCTCTACGGAACGGAACGATGTTCTGTTTGTTTTTTCGGACCTGGCTGGAGTCGGGGGTGACTGGGTGTAAATGGATGCTGCCCATAGACTTACATTGGGCATCCAATCGGGTCCACTTGAAAAGCTGACAGGCGGACACGATCGGACATGGCCATATGAAAGGGGCCTTACTGGCCTTGGATCAGGACAAACCTTAGAAAGCACAGGCCAAACTGCAGAATCCTTCCATCCTCTGGAGGGTTATTGTGACTGCTGCAGACTGGGGCAGCTGTCCATTTTACCCTTATTGACAACAAGGCCATGATGTTGCCTTAACCTGTTGGTTGATTCTTGATGCAAAACATGGGCACCATTAGTGTGCAACCAATATGATTTCTCTTACCTCCCAGACTTTCTGTAATTGTAATTTATAAAAATAACTCATCCTGCAAATCAAATGGGCAAACGTGCTGACATCTTCAGAAGTAAATGATGTGACTGTGAAGTTGTAGCGTGGTGATAAATGTACTGAAGCCAGAAAGCCCAGGAGAAGGTATTTTTTCACAAGACATATTTCACAGCACTGAAATGAGATTGGATGGTGGGGCGTAACAAGAAGAGCTGATCTCCACTTTCACCGAGACAGACCTGAAAAACTGATGGTTGCACAAGCTGATGTTAGATTTATGGCAGACTGCAAATGTGACTGCTGAGTGGACAGGTTTGCTCATCTCTTTATTTTTAAATCTCCATAAAAAATACATTATATATATATATA
>NW_017306351.1:1007422-1010166 GCF_000935625.1 Nanorana parkeri | reverse complement strand
GCCAGGGAAAGCTGCCCTTTTCAACCTCTCACTGACATACACAGAGTCGTGTACCCTGTCACAATATATATATATACACACACACACACATTTGTAACTTCTGGAATGGTCACCTTAATAGAGGTACCTGGACCTTTCTAAAGCTCTGCCATGAGAGGAACTACCACTGCTGACATCTCCTATGACAATGCCAGCTGCCTGGATGTCATTCTGACCCTCTTGTTAATACAAAATATTTTCTCTGAATCTTCTGATCTTTATACTTGTTCCAGGTCAGCCACTTAGACAGTATTGAAGTCAGTAGGTCAAAAAAACAGCTTGGTAAAAAGCATTTTCTGGAGGTCACAATGAGGAACTAAGAGCGCAAATCCGGAATTTGAACAATTTTACCTAACACTGCCTGCAGTGCCAGAATCGCCACCGCACCCGGATCCCTGACACCACAAGTAAGTTCTTCATTCATTTTTTTATATATATCCAAATCAAACTATTTATAATTCCGGATTTGCGCTCTTAGTGCCTCATTATTACATTCACATGGTTCTCCTCCTGTTTTTTGAGCAGCAATCCACACCAATTGCATCCACGCACGTCCTGCTGAGAGAAGCTTTTTTGTTTTCTGGAGGTCACAAATGACAGCCCTGATTTCACAAATATGCCTACATTTTAACATTAGGAGCCTTTTCCAGCATTTTCTATTGTTGTTTCCCTCTTCCGGCACTATGCAGAGTCTGTCAGCAGATAATCTCCACAAAGTAGGAGCTGAGTGCTGAACCAAGTGTATGCTTAGCTCTGGGAAACAGCCTGGACCTGGGAGACACAGGTACAGTTGGGGGGATGACACAGTTGGGGGTAATGCACTACAATGCATTGTGCGGTGCATTGCCAAAAATGGTGCATGTACATTTTCTTCTTTAGGTGCGTTGGGGTACATTTTTAGTCAGTGAAGGCTGGAGGGGTAATTTGCTGGTCATTTGTGGCTGAAGTACTATATTGGTGGTCAGTGGGGGCTGATGGGGTACATTTGTATTCAGTGGGGGCTGAAGGGGTACATTGGTGGTGGTCAGTGGGGAATGGAGGAGTACATTGGTTCTCAGTGGGCACTGAGTAGTAGTGCCACGCAGCTTCAGGGTGTTTATTTTATCAACAGTTGATTGTTGCTTTGCAGTTTGCTACCATTTTAATAAAGTTCTTCGTTAAGGTAGGTATTGGTGGTCAGTGGGGGCTGATGGGGTACATTTGTATTCAGTGGGGGCTGAAGGGGTACATTGGTGGTGGTCAGTGGGGAATGGAGGAGTACATTGGTTCTCAGTGGGCACTTACCTTGTAGTAGTGCCACGCAGCTTCAGGGTGTTTATTTTATCAACAGTTGATTGTTGCTTTGCAGTTTGCTACCATTTTAATAAAGTTCTTCGTTAAGGTAGGCTCAGGCTTTCAGGTTTATTTATATTTAAATACATTGTGACACTAAACTCAGGAGTTAAATCTTAAAAATGCATTCAAGTACCTTAACTATTAACAAAATTGTACCTTCTGTAGATTCTCAAATCATCTCTGAATTCATGCTGACACTGTCCTTCCTTCTAGAGGGTGGCTACTTTTGTTCCCCAGGGTCCCTGTGTGTGCTGTAAAGTAGCCACCATTCCTGTGATGGACTACAAGCTCAATACAAATTGTAAAATTAAACCTAAGATTGTAGTCCATCATAGGAGCAAGCTTGAAGCGGTGGCTACTTTACAACACACACAGGGACCATGGGGAACAAAAGTAGCCACTCTCCAGAAGGAAGGACAGTGTCGGCACCAATTCAGTAATGATTTGAGGATCTACAGCCGAGTGATACACTAATAAGGTACATTTGTGTTAATAGTTAAGGTACTTGAATGGATTTGTAAAATTTAACTCCTGAGTTTAGTGTCACTTTAAGGTGTTCAGGAGGGTGGAATTTTCAAAGAAGATCAAGAACACGGGAACATAATCTCAAATTAGCAGGAAGAAAGTTCAAAACTAACCCTAGAAAGTATTATTTTACTAAAAGAGTAGTTGATGCTTGGAACATACAAAGAAAGTGTGTTACATAGTTACATAGTATTTGGGGTTGAATAAAGACATACGTCCATCAAGTCCAACCCATATAGGTCCACGCATCATCTCATTCTTAGGGATACTGGTATCCCTGGATATTACGGTCCCTCAAGAAATTGTCCAAACGTTTCTTGAACAAATCTACACTCTTGGCTGAAATCACTGCCGATGTCAGTGAGTTCCAGACCTTAACCGCTCTTACTGTAAAGAACCCTCTTCGTGCATTGTGCTGGAATTTTTTCTCCACCAACTTTAGGTGGTGGCCTCTAGTCTTTGTAATGGAGTTAATCTCAAACGGTTTGTTGCCAATGTTGCTGTCACCATTGAACATCTTGTACATGAAAATCATATCCCCCCTTAATCTCCTTAATTCCAGCGTAAACATGTTTAAGGTCAGAAGCCTTGTCTCATAGCTCTGGTCCTCCATTCCCCTAATTAGTTTTGTTGCCCTCCGATGGACTCTCTCCAGTTCAAGGACATCCCTTCTCAGTACCGGCGACCAAAACTGGACCGCGTACTCCAGATGTGGCCGAACCAACGATCTATATAGAGGCACAATTATAGACTTGTCCCTGCAATACATCCCCTTCTTAATACAGGACAAGACCCTGCTAGCTTTGTTTACCGCAGCTTGGCACTGCAAGCTACCATTCAGTTTG
>NW_017306351.1:951514-1007387 GCF_000935625.1 Nanorana parkeri | reverse complement strand
GGAGCCACTTGTTAAGCTCCCTCAACTCGCGCTGTCTGTCCGGAGTGGCTCTTGGCACCGGTAGTATTTCTGAGAAAACTACCGTGGAGGTCCTTTCCTTCATCCTAGCACCTAGGTCTCTGAACTCCCTTTTTAGGACACTCCAGTTTCCTCCTATTTTGTCATTGGTGCCGATGTGCACCATGACAACGGGGTCGTGCCCAACCCCATCCAGTAATCTGTCAATTCGTTCCGCAATGTGTCGAACACGAGCCCCCGGTAGGCAGCACACTGTTCGACGCTCACGGTTCCGATGACAGATTACCCTGTCAGTCCGCCTGATGATGGAGTCTCCCACCACCAGGATCTGCCTCTCCTGACCCTCCATCCGGCTCCCCTCCTCGCTGGAGCAGTCACTCCCCCTCCGGATAGAGGATGCGTCCTGCTCCAGCAGAGTTCAACAGTAAGAATCCGTTCATATTAGTCCGTCCACTAAAACAACAGCTAATGCATTGTGACAGCTCCAGTAGTGTGCGTTGTATCACACACTGCTGGAACTGTCACTGTTTAAATTTTTTTAGACTTTATGTGTAGCGTGCAATGTGTGCACTCCATTCAGCACGGTCTGCTGCACTGCGCTGAATATGGGAACTTCCATGTTTTCTGGACATGCTGGAAAGATTTAAGAGCATGACACAGCTAGTTAGTAAGGCAAAATTATATTTTTGATAAAAATACATACACATCATTATAACGCAACAACATCTCGAAAAATACTACTAAATCTAAAAAGATAAAATTGGGTTGAGTTCCAAAAAAACAATATTTGTACACTTAAAATTGTGCAAGAAAAAATGCGGTATGCACTGTAAAATAAGGTATGCACTTTGAATAAGCGGGTTGTGACCCAAAACTGGGTCACAACTCCATGTGCAGTGGGTTGCCATGTGCCTTCCACTGCGCTAGCTCCTCAGCCACCCGCTAGCACAGCACAGCCAGTTCTCTTGCCGAACAGCCATTCAGAATATGCTGTCCAGTACCGAGTGTCAGCTTGAGGTGGGGTGGGCTGGGGGTATGGCTGCAAGGGAGCTCCATCCATATATGCATTGCATACAGCTCCCTTGTGTGCCCTGTAGAGTTGCCTGGACCGGAGTGACGTCACATTCTGGCTCCCAAGATCTCTACAGAGCCTGCAAGGGAGCTGTACAAGCAAAGCACATATGGATGGAGCTCCGTCACAGCACAGCAGCCTACATTGGACTTCTGGTTCTGGTGCGAGAGGTGCGTTGCATTGCCATTGCCCGCCCACAGTTTGATCGCCCGCACTGGAACATGCAATACTGCAATGCCATGCGTTTCAGTGTGGTGTGACTCGGGTCGCAACTTAACATCCCTGGCGGTATGATTATGCAGGGTTTTAGCATGCCAAAGAGGTACATTGTTTTTCATGGCAATTTGTTGTTTTATATTGTAGGCCTGTAATTCTTAGTAAATCTTAGGAATAACTCACCTAAATATGCCCAAACAAGAGTCTAGTAAACATCCCGGGTATGATAAGGTTTCATAAACGAAACCATAAATTATAATATAATAATGGGACAAACTTGAAGTGAAATAGTTTGATACATAAGTGTAATTATAGCAATTACATTGTATTGTGTGTATTCTGTGTAAATTGCAACTTTTCACTTTTGAATTTCCCGCCGGCTCTGCCCCCCGCTGTGACGCCCGAAAACGAAACTGAAAGCCGAATGCCGGCATCTGCTGGGCGCACACAGCAGAGGACACCGCAGGCTCGTAGGGACATAAGTGACACTTTTGTGCCATCCCGAGTGTGGCTCGGGGTTACCGCTATTGGTACTGAAAATTAACCTCGAGCCAGACTCGGGAATACCGCCAGGGAGGTTAATGACCAATGACAAATGTGGGTCCTGAGGTTACACAGGTTGAGAACCACTGGTCTAATGTACTGTATACCTGTGTGTCATAATGGTGCATATGTTTTTAGTAGATAGTCTTTATTAAAGTTTTATCAATACATGACAAGAAGACAAATCAGCCTGTCCCCGTCGGGGTAGAGACGTAAGCTGACAAAATACATCTTTAACAGTACCTGTACAGGTAACCTGGGTTCGACTCGCGATAAACTAGTGGGGGAGCCTCGCATTCACCTAATGACATATTATTTGTTTTTAAAGGAGATCTAATGTCATAACATACAATTTTCCTTGAAGACATGAGCACCATCCTATCTATCAAAACACTAGGAATTTCTGCCACCCGTCACTGACGGTGAACCTGCAGGTGGCCATAACTGAGCACTTCCAGCTTCAATTACACACTACAGTAGTTCGATGAACATGTGAGTTATATTCCCTGATCTCCACGGTAAGAATCCTAAAAGAAAAAGTCAGCAATGAAATGACAGGGCACTGGCCGCTTTGGAGGTAATGGCAGCAGTGGCAGAGGCCACTCATGTTTATATGAATGGATGTTGTCGGTAAAATCGGAAAGATAATGTAGCTGTCATGAGGTCATTTGCAAGCAGTTCTGCTTCGCCATTACTATAGCAGGAGCAGCAGTAAAAGGGTTAAGATGGGTGTCGCTGGAGAGAAAAATTACCATTATGTAATGCTCTGTACATGTAATTAGCATAAAATCAGGGGTCTTTGCAAGGAGGTACAACTGTCTCAAAATATTTGCCTTGTGCTTGGTGATGGACATCAGTATATTTTGTCTAGGTAATAACACTAGTACTAACAATATTCACTTGTTCAAATCTATTACAAGCATCAATTATCACATGACTACAAGAGTCATAAATTCAATTCCACATTGTCCTGTATTTTGTGGGAAATAGTACTCATTCTATCATAAGAAATTTTTATATCAGATTCAGCAAATTCAGCAGACTCTACACAGCAAAGCACTGTATTTGGCAGCACCTAGAGGTTAATACCCAGTACTGCAGCCCAAGAAGGGATGAAAAATAGGTAACTATAATGACCATTGTCCATTCCAAAATGTATAAACTGATTTTTATAAACATTTTATTACATGCATAAAATATAAATGTTAGATATAAAATATACAATAAACATATATTATATTAAATATATATTTAATACAGAATGATCCCACGGCGCTATCTTTGTAAGGAATTCTAGGCTTTCTAATAAGATAGCCCAGCAGTAGATGTTCACACATGGACTGTCTCTTTCAGATAAGTACTGGCAAGGATTGCCAGCACACATTCAGGCTACAAATTCAAGTCTAACGCTGGCCATACACCTATAGTTTATCTGCAGATTTTCTATGGTCAGATAGAAAAAGTGCAACAAATTCCTCCATCTACACTAAACTGTGTGGAGTGTTTCCCACTTGGCCAAGCTTCAGTATCTAGCTAGTCGGCCCCCGCTTGCTCTCAAAACACCTGAACAATGCCGGCATCCATTCAGATTGTTCAGGTATTTTGACAGAGAGTGGGGCCAACCAATGCAGATACTGAAGCTTGGCCCAGCGGGAGATTCCTCCATCCACACAGTTTAGCATAGATAGAGGAATCTGTTGCACTTTTTGGCCAGCTTAAAGGAGAACTACGGGGTTAGTGCTTTTCCCCATAGTTCTCCTTAGGGTAACGGGAGGACACAAACTAGCGTCCTCCCGTCACCCTAAGCTCAATATACCGCAAGCTACAGCTCACGGTATACTGTGACGCCACAGTATACCGCGAGCTACAGCTCGCAGTATAATGAGACGCCGCAGCTGAAACGGATCCCGACAATTATGTCTGGATCCACCCAGCTGCGAGAGTGACAGCTGGCTCTGCCTATCTAGAGGCAGAGCCAGCTGTACATGCCCTCTCCCTTGTCCGTTCCGCCAGCCAGCGCTGGAGGATCGGAGCGGGGAGGGGGTAATCCAGTCCCTCCCCTGTCACAGCAGAGAGCCGTGACAGGATCGAGAAGTGAGCGAACGCCGGTATGTGTTCGCTCACCTCCCGATCTACTGAGCCGACATGTGACAGTTTCATTGTCACAGGTCGGCTAGAACTATGAGGTGAGTGCTAGAACTCACAGTTCTCCTTTAATGCTAAGTTGCACGTTTATAAATCAATATTTTACAAATAATTTCACAACCATTATTTTCCAACCAAAAAATTTTCTTATAGGGCGCTTCCGTGTATGCAGTATATGCAGGGCTGCCCAGGATTAACATAGGGGCAGGTGGAGCTCCCGCTCCAGGCCCGCCCCTGCAAATAGGCTAAGCTGTCCTGGAATGTGGCCAACGGCTGGGCTGAGCTGTCCAGGATTGCGGCCACCGGCCAAGCCGAGCTGTCCTGGATTGCGGCCGGGCTGAGTTGACCATGGCCCTCTGATGTGCCTGAACAGAGAGCCACATCTGCTGCAGCTGCAGTCGCCAGTCTCTTTGACCTCCCCTGGAGCCTGCATTGACCCCCCTGGAGCTCGCACTGACCCCCCTTGCAGCCCGTACTGACCTCCCCTCGAGCCCTCAGTGACCTCCCCTGAAGCCTGCACTGACCGCCTGAGAGCCCACACTGTCCACCTGAGAGCCCGCGCTGACAACCTGAGAGCACTCGCTGACCGCCTAAGAGCCTGCACTGACTGCCTGAAAGCCCGCACTGACCCCCCGGATCACTCACTGACCGCCTGAGAGCCCGCACTGTCCACCTGAGATGCACTGGCACTCCAACACTGACTCCAAGCTTCAGAGAGACTACAAATCATAGCCTGGACAGGAGCAAGAGGGCCCCGGTGACCGTCGCCATTTCGATAAAAGACCCACCAAAATCCTCAGCACCAGGAGTGTGATGCTCTTAATCCAGCCCTGGGGCTGCCTGATATAATATGATACATTCTCCCTGCAGTGTGTATTTCACTTCAAGCATTTAGCATTCTTGATTAATTACATTAAAGATATATATAATCTGAAAATGCAATCTTAAAGTGGTATTGAAAACTTTTATCAAATATAAAGCCAGATCACACAAATATGCATTGCCCAGTAAAGTATTTTTGCCCAAACACCTTCGGCAATCATGTTTTTGAACAGATGAGTCAATCTCTCTCAGATCCATTTCCCTGAACTTCCTGTTCAGGGCAAGATCACAAGGAGAAGAGCAGTCTGCAGCAGCTCTCCATCTACTAGCGTGGAGAAGGGATAAGGGAGGAAGAAGGAGGAGCTAGGAGCAGGGCAGTGTCTTGTCTTGCTGTGTCTTTGTGAAGATACACACAGCTTACTAGCACACAACACAATGGCTTCATAGGACTCTGCAAGGGAAAGGAGCCACCCTAAAACAGGACATTGGGGCCAGTGCTCAGGGAACTAGCTGATTCTGTAGTAAACCAAAACTTTTAAACATCAAGGAGCACCATCCATTGCAAGTGATTTCATCAGCATATAAAATGGCTTCAAAACTTTTCAACTTTAATATCACTTTGAGATTCAAATATGGATCACAGCCTACCTAATGAGTACTTCAATTTTTTGGCCAGGAATTACCTTACTACACCGGTCCACCCCCACAATGGATGGCAAAAAATGCCTGATCGGCTAACTTGTTCCAGGTCAGTGAACTAGAATTTACTACATCAACATGACAGCCAGGCAACTCAACTTTTATGGGAGAGCTTAGCATCTGTATCCTTCATGTTTCTCTCAGCAATTGTTTCCTTAAAGAAGAAATCCATGGAAAAAAAAGATTAGCCCTTGCAGTGGAGCTACCCCCGCACTACATTTTTGTCTAGGTTAAAAAATAAAAAAAAGTTATACTCACCAGATGCTCTGAGCCGCCTAGTTCTTAGGACGGTCCCTGTAGTGACTCTCCCCCTCCCCTGCAGTGGTCTAAGGTCCCATAAGTCATCACATTCTATACACTGTGAGGGGAATTTATCAAAATCGGAGCAGACAAAACCTGGAGCAGATTTGCACTGCAACCAATCAGCTTATCTGTCTCATTTTCAAATCTTACCTAAGCAAACGTTGATTGGTTGCCATGGGCAACTGCTCCAGATTAGTCTGCTCCAGTTTTGCTAAATCCCCCTCCCCCGTTTATAGATGTGAGGATGAGGAAGATTCCAATGCTGCAGAAGAGGAGGAGAGAATCTGGAGGGAGCGCTGTCACAGCTGGCCGGCTCGAAGCTTCGGATGAGTAGAACTTATTTTAGTACCTAGACAAAAACAAGCACTTAACCCTTGCAATGTAGAGGTAGCCCCACTGCAAGGGTTTCCTGGAGTTCTTCTTTAAAATGTATTTCTAGGAAAACCTTTTAGTTTTGGATAGAGTGTGGAAGAATTAGACTCTCTGTCCAAGAGGTGAAATCCCCTGACTTTGAGAGATTTCCTCTTACTTCCTGTTACATCTCTGGGACAGGAAGTAAAGGGAAATGTCCCTATAACCCAGCAGGGGTTTACCCTTTCCCTGCCACCGCCTTAATGCATACAGCGAAACAAAACTGTTCCCAGCTGGCCAGGTCAGTATGCCGTACGGGGTGGCATTTACAGTTCTGCTATAAGCTCATGGTCGCTTTAGCGACCATGAACTTATAGTAGAACTGTTCCCCGGACTGTCCCTTTTAAATTAATAGCTGTCATCAGCGGCTCACAAACTGCTGATGACAGCTATTAACAAAAATACCGGTCGCCCCCTCCCCACCGCTGTCGCCGGTATCTGCAGCCTCTCATCCCTGCCTGGAGCAGCTCCAGGCAGGAATCTGTCTGCATGGAACCTCGCGGCGGAGGAGCGAGTGGCAGCTGGCGGGGAGAAGCTGCAAGTTTAAGGATGGCCGAGTGGTGAGGAGAGCAGAGCCGCTGTCAGTTTGCGGATGACACCGGCTCTGTGCATGGCCGAGGGGAGGGTCAGTAAATATCAGTGATATTACCGATCCTCTGTGCAGAACAAACACTGGAACGATCGTCTGATCACTCCGGTGTTTGTAAATAACTGGGGACACATAGTACTACCGTATGTGTCCCCAGTTATGAATGAACAGGCTGTGATTTACATCACTTCCTTTTCATTCATGATTTTCTCAATGAGGAGAAGCACTCAGTACAGAGGCTTTTCCCCATTCAGAAACTGCTGATAGTAAATGTTTTACTATCAGCAGTTTCTGAATGAATGGGAAGCCTCTGTACTGAGTGCTTCCCATTCATTGAGTGCTGAGGCTGCAGAAAAAGAAATTGAGGACTCAATTTCTTTTTCTATTTCAAAAGGGAAATGTCAGGGGTCTGTTTAGACCCCAGATATTTCACCATAGCCCCCCCAACAGTAAAAGCTGTGTGTGTCTCAACAAACACACAAGCACACCAAGACAAACCTCTCCCCTGCCCGTTCATAGTTCCTCTTTTCTCCCTTCTCCAAGATAGAAGATGGATGGCTGCTGGAGACTGTGCTATCCCTTGTGATCTGTTAATCAACATGAAGTTCAGGAAAGCCGAGCTTAGGGAGTTGGAGCCAGCTGTTCATAAACTTGATGGATGAAAGAGTAAATAAATATTTTGTCTAAAACATAGCAAAACAAATGGGAAAGCTGCCACACTACAAGCCCCACACAGTGAAGCAACACCTACTGGATTGGTGCTCCCACATTGTTTCTTGAATTCTTATCGTGTATTTCCACTTTGGCAGCAAAATTAAGATAACACCTATTTTATATTTGTTACATGTTTCGCATTCACAAAAAAGCCTAAACAAATAGAAATTGCTGCTTGCACAATGCATGCTATATTTGGAAAGAAAAGTTATAAGTACTTAGTTTTGCTTTGTAATGCAAAGGGGACTGAACAAATTATTATTAACATAATTAACCCTGTCTGTGGTGTGCTGGCAGATCTCATTATCAGTTGTAAACTAGATTTGAACACAGTCTGTCCTAACAAAGGGTTAAAGATCTGGATGCAGTGTATGTTAATTAGAGGAAGCTCAGAAATTGAGAGAGAAACTTGCAAAGGCCTGCTACACAGACACATCCAAACAGTAAACAATATTTATGGAGGAGCCTATCTCTCTAATGCTGTCCTGGAAGGTGACTAGAGAAATATATATATATTTTGGTATGCTGTGGTACACATAGCAAACATGTGGAAATACAATAAAAAGTGTCTCTCCTATTTACACCGATCAGCCATAACAATATGACTAGGGGTACACCAGTACCGTTTTTTTTGTATTGCATACGAATGCCGATATTTCTTTTTCAGTACTCGCCAATACCGATATCGGAAATCCCATTTAAGAAGCCAGGCGTCTTGTAAAGACTCGCCACCTGGCTTCCCGATTGGTGATGAGGAAGCAAGGAGGCGGATTCCTGGCCAATCAGGAAGCCGGGCACCGTGTAATGACTCGTTGCCCGGCTTCCCAGTTGTTCGATAAGCTGGCCAATCAGGAAGGCGGGTGAGTCATTACATGGCGCCCGGCTTCCTGATTGGCCGGGAAGCCGGCTCCATGCTCCCTCATCACCAGGTGAGGGAGCATGAAGCCGGCTTTCTGGCCAATCAGAAATCTGGGGGGAGGGTAATTACTCGCCATCTGGCTTCCTAATTGGCCAGCTTTCCGACCAATCAGGAAGCTAGGTGGCGAGTCATTACACGCTGCCTGGCTTCCTGATTGGCCAGGAAGCCAGCTCCATGCTCCCTCATCACCCAAGTGACGAGGGAGCATGGAGCCGGCTTCCTGGCTAATCAGGAAGCTGGGCAGCGTGTATTGACTTGCTACCCGGCTTCCTGATACCGGAAGCTCAGGTATCGGGCTAGGCATCGGAGCATTCGGGCGAGTATGAGTACTCACCCAAATACTCAGCATAGGCACCGATATCAGTGCATCCCTAATCATGACCACTAACATGGGAAGTGATTAATAGTGATCATCTTGTTACAATGGCACCTGGAAGTGGGTGAAATATATTAGGCAGCAAGTGAACATTTTGTCCTTGAAGTTGATGTGTTGGAAGCAGAAAAAAATGGGCAAGCTTAAGTATTTGAGCGACTTTAATAAGGGACAAATTGTGATAGCTAGATGACTGGGTCACAGCAACTCCAATACTGCAGCTCTTGTGGGATGTTCCCAGCCTGCAGTGGTCAGGACCTACCAAAAGTGGTCCAAGGAAGGAAACCTGGTGAAACAACACCAGGGTCGTGGGTGGCCAAGCTCATTGATGTACGTGGGGAGCGAAGGCTGGTCCATGTAGTCCAATATAAGAGCTAATGTAGCTCAAATTGCTGAAAAAGTTAATGCTGGTTCTGGTAGAAAGGTTTCTGTACACGCAATGCATTGCAATTTGTTGTGTATAGGGCTGTATAACTGCAGACCAATCAGGGTGCCCATACTGACCCCTGTCCACCGCCAAAAGCACCTACAATGGGCATATGAGCATCAGAACTGGACCACGGAGAAATGGAAGAAGGTGGCCTGGTCTGATGAATCACGTTTTCTTTTACATCATGTGGATGGCCAGGTGCATGTGTGTCGCTTACCTGGGGAATGGATGGCACCAGGAGGCACTATGCAAAGTCGGCGAGCCAGCAGAGGCAATGTGATGCGTTGGGCAATGTCCTGCTGGGAAATCTTGGGTCCCTGCCTTCATGTGGATGGTACTTTACACAAACTACCTGTTGGTTATGTGTATAGATGAAGCACTGAGAACTTGCAGAATTCTGAATTAGGTTTTACTTGCTTAGGAGAACATTGTATCAGAATACAGCATACAGAGATTACTTCCTGTGTAGCATAGACAAGCATGCACACAGAAAACTAACATTGCACTACAACGCCATCTACAGCTCAAAAGACATAACACAATGTCAGTAATATACTGTTGTATTTCCAAAACCACTTACTAAACATTGTTGCTGACCAAGTACACTCCTTCATGGAAACGGTATCCCCTAATGGCAATGTCCTCTTTCAGATGGATAATGCACCCTACCACCTGGAAAAATGGTTCAAGAATGGTTTGAGGAACACGCCGAGTTCAAGGAGTTGACTTGGCCCTCCAATTTCTAAGCATCTGTGGAATGTGCTGGAAAAGCAAGTCCAATCCATGGAGGCCTCATCTCACAACTTTCCCCTTATCTTTAAAATAACAACAAACACACCTTTAGAAATGTTTAGTAATGACAATCTACAAACACATACTTCTAGATAATTGCAGGCTTTGTATTCTTTGCATACTTTATTTCTCTTTTCTTCTCCAGTCTTTTGGCAGTGGCTAAGGGCAGATTACTAGCTCTCCATTTACTTCCTTGAACTCTGGCACATGTGACCATGCATAGCATCTCAGGGGAGGAAAATGCCTTTCCCTAAGATGAGATTACAGATGAGATTTCCCAGCAATGCTCTGCTGATGCAACCTTCCCGCACATTACATCATTTGTGCCAGAAGTGGACCAGGAAGTAGATGAACTCTATTTGCAAGTAAACGAAGAACAAGTTTGTTCAACTAATGAATGTAAGATGATTTTAAATCTGCATGCAGAGATGCATGGTGCTATGATTTTTAGTAAAAGGGGGTAAAGGTCCACTAAGGATCTGCTACTTACTGCTTGTGGCCAGATACCACAGCATACTTCGGGTTTGGTGAAGTCCATGCCTTGATGGATCAGGGCTGTTTTGGCAGCAAAAGTGGGACCTACGTAGTGTAAAGGTGGCCATACACTTTACAACCCTCGCAAGACTTTTGTCTTGCAAGGGTTGTAAAGTACTTTAAAAAACGTACGATCTGCCCATCTTGGACAGGCAGATCGTACTTGCGATCATCGCAAGCCCTTCCCTTACGATGACTGTAATGAGGGGCGGGCTTACAATGACTGCAAACGGGCTGTGTGCGTGCGCACACTGGCCCGTTCGGCAGTTGTCGAACCAGCAGGCCACTAACTCTCCGAGAATCGTACGATTCCAGGCGGGTTTTCTAGCATGCTGGTTCGACGGAAGACATGCGACCGTACAGCAGAAACGGTTGCACGCCTTCCATACACTGCACGATTCTCGTACGATCGCGGGATTTCCCGCGATTCTAGTACGAGAATCGAGCAGTGTATGGTCACCTTTAGATGGGCGATCGGTGTATTTTCAAATGCTGGAAATCATGCAAAAGCTCTGGGTAGATATGTGACTGTAGTTGTTAAAAAGGTTCATGTTTACAGGGTGAGTTATGGTTACACTTAGGAGCGCCTTAAATATATAGTGAGAAGGCACATGCGTTTGGTTACTGCTTTGGATTGCTATTCAAAATGACTACACACTGCATGTAATGTGCATAACACGCACTTTAAGGGCTTGTTCACACCACGTGAGGAGCAGATGCAGAGCAGTTACAGAACGTATCAAAACTGCTTCCAATGGTATTTTGGGCTCTAGTTCACACCACAGCGTTCAGTTCGAGCATGTGGAAAAACTGCAGCATGTCCTCTATTTTTTCTGCTGTGGAACACACCAAAATGCATGCAAAAGCCCTGGAATGCACTGAAAGCCCATTTTAGGCTACATTTTTTTTTTTTTAAGCGGCCCAGAACGAGTCAAAAGCGGGCAAAACACAATGCACTGCATGTGCAGAAACTCATGCTGATCTGGTCCAGATTTGGTGTGAACAAGCACTAAGGTAACGCTTAGCTATAAATCAGCCCTTGCTCTATCTTGGTTACTAGACGTCACTGCCTCCTTTACAATTGTACGATCATTGCAGACTGTCCATTGTCACACACTGCCATCCAGGTTTAACATTCTGAAAATCACTATCCGCTCTTGTTTTTTACACAACAGCACCACCGCCTACAGAACCCCCAGATAACATCACACCGTGACCGGTTCCTCCCCCACACTCTTCCCAGCCCGCTGGTCCTTCAGACGCTCTAGCACAGGAAATCGCTATCTATGGTTATCACGTGACGTTGAACGTAGCGTTTCACGACAGTCCTGGCACGACGTGTTTCCTTATTTTGCGACAGTCCTGGCACGACGTGTATCCCTATTTTGCGACACTACTGGCACGTCTGATGACGTAGAGCGGCCTCTTTACCTTCTTCCTCCTCTGTTAAGTGCCGGTATCAGGGACCGGCCTTGGAAGAATCTGCAGCCATCGGGGTGAGAGAACGGCGGGAAGAGGTGAGGTAGCCGCAGCAAATGGTGGGAAAGGCCGGTGCAATGCTCTGGCCTGTTATGTGTGATTTTATGTTACGAAGAGCTATATAAATGCCGGCGGCCTAGCACTGTCAACAAGCGCTGGTAGTACAGATGTGGTACAAAGTCAGATTTCCCCTTTGGTGTGCTGGTACAAGGAGGGCAGGCGGCCTCTGTGTAGTGTGATGGCCTAGTGAACGATCCATTGCAAGGGAGGTTTCGGGTCTTGTTTTCAGTAACCCCTCTCTCACCAGCTGCTTCTTATAGATGGTTATCCGATGGATGTAAGAACACTATGGGGGTGGCTCTGCTCGGCCATTGCTGTGTGTTGGCAGTGAAGGAGGCAATGTGTGTAATAGAGGGTGCAGGAATTACACCTGGCTGCAACTCAGTGGGCTCAGCCTGTACCTGGCAGTGTGGCCCAGCGACATGTCCATATCCACATAGAGGTGAGCAGAGGTTATACACCTACGTTGGAGGCGGCAGTTCTGTAAGGCACATGAGTATTTATCCCCACTGACCACTTGTGTGGAATCGAGTGAACAAACATCCTCACTGTTGTGTGCTTGCTTCAGGCCTGCTGAAAATATGTGCTGGTAGAACCTTGTATAAACCCAGCTGGTGTGGTAGCTGGAGCTACACAAATTCACAGCAACCACAAGTACATTTTATTGATAGGAGGGCTGATTGTAGGTTAATCATGTCTTTGGAGTGTGGTAGGAAACAACGGGGAGAACATGCAGATAGTGTTCTGGCAGCGATTTGAACCCTAGTGCTGCAAGACAGACGTGCTAACCACTGAGCCCCTGTTTGATTGGTAAAAGTGCAGGCAGATAACATCTTATCTCTCTGAGTGATGCTACCCCATGCACTGCGAGGGTTAAGTGCTCTTTTTGTCTAGGGAGCTAAAATAACATTGTTATACTCGCCCAAATCACGATCCTGCCTGTCGGTTGGATCAGTCCTTTCAGCCTCACTCCCCTCCTGCTCCAGCAATCTAGTGTCCTGTGAGTCATCACAGTGTATAGCATGTAAGGATGCCAAGGAACATTCCATTGCTGGTGCAGAAGTGGAATGTGTTGCAGGGACTGGGCCGGGAGCCAGCCAGGATTTGCGTAAGTATAACTTTATTTCTGAGCCCCAGAAAAAACAAGCGCTTATTGCAGGGGTAGCCCCACTGCAAGAGTTCAGATTTTATTTGCCTGGAGTTCTTTTTTTAAGGAAGCATACTTTCAGCAGATCATCTATCTCCCCTCCGATCACTGGAAACAGAAGCAATGTGTATTATATCACTTCCGGTTTCAGTCTGTCATTTATCCGGCTGCTGTAGCCAGAGAAGAAGCTGTTTAAGCATGATCTCTGCTACATCAGCTTATTTGGGGGTCTATAGATGACATTAGGGGTCATTGATGTCTACACGATTGCGCAAATGTTGGAGTGTGAGCAATAATTCGTGAGCCATCAATCACTGTTGTTAATTATTGATGAGCAGTAAAGGCTTTTGAAGCATGGCCTGTGAGCAGTTTTGGGTATTGTAGTATTGCCATTACACAGGTGCATGCAATTTTAAGGCGTGACATGTTTGGTATCTATGTGCCCGACACAACCCCGTGTTTCAGATTTAGCCAATATATTGGGTCTTATATTCTGTTTCTCTGCGGTAAAATCCATTTTAGTATATTTTATTCTAAAGTGCTTCTTTTCTATATAGGGCTCAAAAAAAGCAGATATACCCACCTCATTCTTGGACCCGTAGAGGTTAGCGGTCACCTTTCTTCCCTCTGCTCCAGCAGTGACATGTCCCTCAGTGTCCTTGTGTCTAATGCAGGCATAGACCTACATAAGACGTGATCATGTCATTGTTCTTAGGCCATCAGAGCCTAGGAGAGAAGACGCTGTGTGGACTGATGTAGCAGCTCAGTTGGACCAAGGATTAGGTCATTTATTTATTTAACTGCCTCCGGGCCGGCCGTAGTAGAAAAACGGCCGGCCCGGAGCTCTCTTGATCTGAGCGGGCGTCTTTAGACGTCCGCTCAGACACGCCCGCTCGGCGTGCGCGAATTGGCAGTTTTTAAAAAAACAGCCAGCGATGCCTGTTACCATACAAGCGATCCGCCGGCTTTAGAGCCGGTGGATTGCGTGTATGGGGTGCCGATCGGTGTACACGAGCTCCCTCCGGTCCCCTCTCCTCTGCAAGAATGCGGAAGTGTTGTATAATACATCACTTCCGCATTCTTGTGTCACTCTCCAGCTTCAGAAGCTGGAAAGAAGCTGATGGAGCAGATCTGTGCTTCATCAGCTTCTTTTGGGGGATCCTAGGTGACATTAGGGGTCTTGGAGACCCCTGATGTCTCCATAAAGAGGACCTGTCTCCATAAAGAGGACCTGTCACATATTTTGCTATTGCATAGGGGGTGTTTATTAGCCCCCGTATGTGATAGCAATAAAGTTTAGTGGGGGAAAAAAAATGTAAGTCCCCCCCAAAAATTATTTAATGTTACACATAAAAACGAATAAAAAAACAAATTTTTTTTTTTAAAGTCCCCGCCCATACATGCACGCATGCAAACATGCGTTGGGGGCGCATACGTGCAAAAAAGACGATTGCGCCCATTACACCGCACGTTACATATCGCTGCGAACGTCCGAGTGAGCACAATAATTTTACTCTATTAATTTAAAGGGGACAGTCTGCTGAACAGTTATACTATAAGCTGATGGTCGCTAAAGCGACCATCAGCTTATAGTAGAACTGTAAATGCCAGGTCCGTATGGCATACTGACCTGGCCAGCTGGAAGCACTTTTGTAGGTCCGTATGCCATACGTCCTTGGCAGCGAAAGGGTTAAAGGAGAATTATGAGGTGAAGGATTTTCACTCAGCCGACCTGTGGCAATGAAACTATCACAGGTCGGCTCAGTAGATCGGGAAGTGAGCGAACACATACCAGTGCTCGCTCACTTCTCGATCCTGTGACGGCAGAGAGCCATGGCGGGACGGACTGGATTCCGGCCTCTCCTGTCCGATCCTCCAGCGCTGACTAGTGAAATGGACGGGGGAGGGGGTGGGTACAGCTGGCTCTGCCTCTAGATAGGCAGAGCCAGCTGTCACTCACGCTGCTGGGTGGATCCAGACATAATTGTCAGGATCCGTTCCGGCTGCGGCGTCGCAGTTTACTCGCGGTATGCTGAGCTTGTGACGGAAGGACGCTAGTTTGTGTCCTCCCGTTACCCTTAGGAGAACTATGGGGAAAAGCCCTGACCCCATAGTTCTCCTTTAAGCCCCTAAGACAAAATGAGCATTTCATACTTTCAGTGTGGAGGTAACCCCATTGTAAGTTGTTTTTTTGTTTTTAAATTCCTGCAATTTTTCTTCATTTTATAAAATGGGAAATGCTTAAAACCACCTTGTGTGCCCTTTGGAAGCTTTCACTTCCTGCTTGAAAAATTGCAGGAAGTAAGGGTAAATTTCTCCAACAGGTGCACAGATGGCAATAAAAATTGTGCATAGTGAGGAAGAATTAGATCTTTCAGCGGAGTTGGTGAGTAGGATGACCGATTTGACCATTCACCTGAATGATGATTAGTCATGTAGAGCAAATAAATTGCATTCCTAATACCGGAAGTGAATATCTGCAGGAAGAAGCCTAATTAGCTTTGCTTCATTTGCATAGCGCATGCATGCATGTGTTCTTATGTTCTTCAGTTTAATGTTTTATTTTTTTTGAATTTTTTTTTTAAGGTCTCTCACAATGGCTAAGTTTCTGGCTCCAGTAATCAATGATAACCCCTTGGGCTGGGGTCCCTGCGCTGTACCTGACCAGTTTAAAGACATGCCCTATCAACCCTTCAGCAAAGGAGATCGTCTGGGAAAGGTACTTTATTTTATCCTCTTTCTATTGCCTTACATGGGTTACAACAGCTGTATTGTGATGGGCATAGCATGGTGCTTATGCCATTTCACAAATAAGCATGCAAGGCAAGTACATGAACAATGTGAGACTGTATCTGTTCCCTTCCTTTGCTATTAACTGTACATGAGATATGTTGCGATGTTTGCAGCTTATTGAACGATTAATAGGGAGTGTACTTTTTGTGCTTTCATTGATAAGGTTGCAGACTGGACAGGAGCCACCTATCAGGACAAGAGATACACCAGTAAGTATCTGTTCTTCCTTATCAGTCGTGTGCTTATTGTGAGGGTATTTGTTGTTTGCAGTGACTGTAGCCTGTGATAATTGTGCTACTGTGTAATAAGACATTAAATTAATTTTTTTTTTTTTTTTTTTGGAGTGTGTGTGTATTGCTGTGTTGCTAGTGGAGTAAATGTTTACTGGTCATGACTAAAGTTGAGTGTAATATCTGCTTTCCCAGATAAATATTCTTCTCAGTTTGGTGGTGGCAGTCAGTATGCATATTTCCATGAAGAGGATGAGACTAGCTTCCAGCTGGTGGACACAACGAAGATGCAGAAGACTGCATACCAGAGGAATAGGCTGCGATTTGCCCAGGTAATCGAGCAGGACAATGGTTTAGTAGTAGATGCTTCCTAATGCCACTTTTTCATATGGCATTTGGTTTACATGTGTAAAATGCTCATTGCAGACATCTACATCAGTTTTCAATATGTAAACACTGTATAGCATAGAACACAGCATTCAGAATGTAGTGGTGTATGTAATGTACTGCACAGTAAATAGAATGGAGCAATTTGGAGTATGGGCAGCAGCCTTCATTTTTGCTGGCTTCTTTGACATGAAGCTCCACCCACGTCCGGCACATCTCAATACTCACCCCATTCACACTTCACTGTCATGGCGGCAGGGTGGAGGTGCTGTTTTTCACTTCTTCTGGATTGGTCCTTAAATACAAAGTGATGGCCTAGGTTTGCAGCATTCATTCCAGAGTTCCATTAACAACTGTCTAAAATTGTCAACCTTGTGTTTACAGAGGAATTTGCGTCGGGATAAAGACCGAAGGAATATGCTTCAATTCAACATGCAGACATTACCCAAGAGTGCCAAGCAAAAAGAGAGGTAAGTGAAAACTGGTAGCAAAATGGAATAGTAATCTTGGTAAAGAAAGTTTACCCATAATTCATTTATGGTCATCTTAGGGATCGTCTGAGACTGCAGAAAAAATTCCAGAAGCAATTTGGTGTGCGTCAAAAATGGGACCAAAAATCTCAGGTAACTATTATGCATTGTAATTAAATTTTTCTTAATTGTATTGAACTGGTGAATTTTATGCACCCATTATTTTTTCTTTTTGTATATCCTTTTTATAGGCACAACTAAAACCAAGAGACTCCTCTGTGGAGGTGCGCAGTGACTGGGAAGTAAAGGAAGAGATGGATTTCCCCCGCCTGATAAAAATGCATTATGTGGAGGTTTCTGATCCAGTGGACATGTGAGCGGCACAATTTTTTTTTTTTCTTTCCTTGACTGTATTGAGTGAATTAGAGACATTTTTAAAATGGACTCGTTTGTGTTTATGCTTTAAATGTAATTTACATATCTACTGTCCATCGTTCTAAAGACCTGCTTGCCTGGCTTCAGGTCTTTTTCTATTCTAGCACCTCTGCCTCGGGTTCTGTAGTATCCCTAGATTTTGTTAATTTCTGGTCTTGTTTACTGGCTACTGGAAGTGATCAGGTGGATTTATAGCCAGCTTAAGGCCCCGTTCAACCTGAGCGGTTTATTGCGCATATTTCCACGCGATATCGCTCTATGTAGCTTGTCCAATGCTTTTCAATGGAGCTGTTCGCATCTCAATGTTGCCTGTAGCACGTCGGTCAAGCTTGTCGCTCGTACATGACCCTTTTTTCCTGCGGATGTCGCGCTATTCGGCTCCAATAGACTCTGTTGTTGTGCAAAATCGCGCATTACCGGCGATATTGTGCGACTTGGTCGTGCTACAGAAGGGTCACTTTGCCCTGCCAAATGGAAGGGAAGAATGATGTCACATCAAGATCACTGTTGATTGGTTACAGACCAATGTAGCAGCGTCGATGTCCCGCCTAAAAAATGCGTAGCGCGTTAAAATGTGCAATATCGCGCAATGTAGCTCCTAGCCGCTCAGCGTGAAAATGCGCAATATCCATGTCACTCAGTGTGAATGGGGTGTTACACAGGTGAACAGATTCCTGGTGGCTGTACTGTTTACGGCGACCTGCTGCTGACAACATACAAAGTGGGTCAATTTGGCAGCAAAGTGGATAAATGAGAATAGATCTGCAACTTGACACAAAGTTGCTGATTTACTCTGCATTGCATGCGGCCTTTTTAGAAAAGGATTGGACAAAATGTACAATGAAAATACGATAATATTATCAAAGAGAAACGCTTTTTAACCACTCACACTGCAGTTGTTTATTGGCAAATTGAATGCCTGAGAACCACTAGATATTACTATACTAGGGGAAATATTTATAAAGCAGCAAATCTGAAACCACAACATTTTCTACAGGTAAATCTTCCACGTGTTAAATTACATAGATTCAGTCACCAATAGAGAATGTATGATAGTCACATTCACTGTTCTATAAATAGACTCCTTGTTATCTCCTAGTAGTGACAAGTATGCCTGAAGTAATAGCTTAAATAATTTACTGCTGCAAGCTTTGACTTGAATTGTTTGTGAATGTTTAAAGTCCCAAAGTGTAGAGAATGTGAGTAGACTCTAGTTCTTTTGGCTGCCTTTTGAGAATGTGTCTGTCTGGATTGCACATGCAGGACATTGGCACTTTTTTTTTCCTCCTGTAAAAAGCAGATGCATCCCTAGTATGACTTGAATTTAACGAGTAACTACTTTGCTAGTCTGTGTGTAGAGATTCCTCATCTACATTTGACCAGAGCACTTGACTTGAACGGTGAAGGAAGCTCTCTTTTAGTTTTCTTTAATTAAGATTTACTTTTGTTTATGGTTGTTAAATTTTTGTTGTCAGTGTGCACCTTAATATAAAACATTTTGCAGTGTTGATAATACTTAAGCATTTTGTTTCCTATGGCAGAGAGTGCTGTGGTAGCCTGGAATATTATGACAAAGCTTTTGATCGAATCACCACAAGGAGCGAGAGACCTTTAAAGAGTATTAAAAGGATCTTCCACACTGTGACCACCACAGATGACCCCGTTATCCGAAAGGTAATATTGAGCATATAAATTTCAGACCTATCAGTGCTTGCAAACCATCCAAATGTGATTACCACTGCTTTATATGTAATCTGATGACATCCCTTTCTATCCACAGCTGGCTAAAACCCAAGGCAATGTCTTTGCCACCGATGCAATTCTGGCCACTCTTATGTGCTGTACTCGGTCTGTCAATTCTTGGGACATAGTGGTTCAGAGAGTAGGATCCAAGATATTCTTTGACAAGAGAGACAACTCAGACTTTGGTGAGTATTTAATACTTTTTCCCCAGGTGCTTGCAATAAAAGCCTAATAGAAGTTATTCCTTTCTCGTCCATTGAGGGGCACGGAAATTCAGTTACAAATGGTGGTATGGACACTGGCAAACAACAAATTGTAAGCTCCCATAAGATCTCTTCCCTACCAAGCACGCCTCAGTTTGTTACTAGTGTCCTAGGAGGTTGGATGCCTTTTCAGCTAGCTTTTCTTTTTTTTTTCTTCTATAATTTCAGTGAAGTCACTGCACCACTGGTTTAGGTGGTCTCTACATAGCAGATATCCAGATCTGTGTTTCCTCAGCCTAGCTTCGAATGCCGTACTTGGAACCTGCTGGACTGGATGTGCAGGACTAGACTGAAATATGACCTTTGGGCACTGGGCTCTGCATTGTGGTGCTTTCCAGACCTAAATAAACTGTTCGTTATCATTTAGAGTGCTTTCTAGGTCCAGAGCCGTGCTTGGAATGTGATCTTCAAGGGTAGTCCTGTACGTCCAGTCTAGAAAGGTTTAGAGAGTCGTGGGATATAAAGAAGTGATTAAAGGAGAACTATGGGGTTAGGGCTTTTCCCCATAGTTCTCCTTAGGGTAACAGGAGGACACAAACTAGCGTCCTCCCGTCACCCTAAGCTCAGTATACTGCGAGCTACAGCTGGGGACACAGTACTTTTTTGTTAATGGCTGTCATCAGCGGCTTTTCAGCTGCTCACAGCTATTACTTTACAGAGGACTGTCAGGGAAACCGTTCCGGTGTAAGTTTATGGTTGCTTTAGCAACCATCCGCTTACAGCAGAACGGTAAAAGCCCCCGACGTATGGCATAGTGACGTGGCCAGCTGTAAGTGATTGTGTTCTGCCATATGTCAGTGGCAGCTAAATTGTTAATGGATACCTACCTAGCATAAAAATGTTTATTTACTATTTTGCCTACCGATCAGCCCTAATTCAGAAATATATATTTGTAAATATTTTTTTAAATTCAAAGATAATGCAGTTCTAATGAAGAAATATATCACCCCCAGAAGCTCCAGTGATGGTGGCTATCCACAAATTTGTTGGGTGCATAATAATAATAGTTCTAAGGCAGTGACTTGGGTTCATCTTCACTATCCAGGAATTGCCATTAAACTTGTAGGTTGGGGATATGCTTCTGTGAGGTTTTAGAGACTGGGATTCTGCTTTGTGGCAGATTATTTCACATTCTGGTGTAACCGTCTTCAGTATGTTTAAATTTTGTTCTTTATCATAACAGCTGTTTTAATGTTGTCTTCTGTGTAGATCTTCTGACAGTCAGTGAAACTGCCAATGAACCTCCTCAAGATGATGTGAATTCCTTCAACTCTCCCAGGAACCTAGCCATGGAGGCCACATATATCAACCACAACTTCTCCCAGCAGTGTTTGCAGATGGTAAGTGTAGTTGTGTTCTGAAATGGCAGTTTTCATGGCTTTTTCTAGAAGACCAAAATTAATTAATTCATGTTCAATTCATCCAGCACGGAAAGGAAAAGTACAACTTTCCCAATCCCAACCCGTTCATGGAGGATGATGTGGATAAAAATGAAGTGGCATCTGTAGCTTACAGGTGAGCGACTCCCTCTTTCCTACAAGTAGGACCATCAATAAAGTATGTGCTTATTAGACATAGATGTTTCTTTCTTAGAACATAACACAAATGCACAAATAATTAGTAGGCCACTTTCTCTTGGAGGTAAGGTGTTTGCAGTTCCAGGCAAGAAGTGAAAATGTTCAGCAAACTACTAAAACAACCAAACACAGCAGCTAAAGCCAGTATGTCCACTTAATATACCTTACAGCAGTCAGAATGCCGAGCACATCATGTGATTATTGGGTGTGTACTTTCTAAAGCTTGTGCTGTGTTACTACACTTCTTGTATCGCAGCAGTCCCATTGTTGATTTTTTTTCTCCCCCTCACCTATACACAGGCAGAAACTCAACTCCAGCTGTTTTCCAGAGTTTAAAAATGTAGGTCAAACATGCAAAATATTGGAAGGGGGGGGGGTTTAAAGGAAAATTATGGGGCAAGTGGTTTTCCCCATAGTTCTCAAGGGTCATGGGAGAACATAAACTAGCGTCCTCCCGTGACCCAAAGCTCAGTATATCGCGAGCTATACCTCGCGGTATACTGAGACCACCGCAGCTGGGACGGATCCCGACATTACTGTCGAGATCCACCCAGCTGTGGGAGTGACAGCGTGCTCTGCCTATCTAGCAGCAGAGCCAGCTCAACCCGCCCCCTCCCCCGTCCGTTCCTCCCTGTGGGGAGCCGTGACTGACAGTCATAGCTCTCTGCAGGAAAATGATCGAAGTGAGCGAGCGACGGTATGTGCTCTCTCACTTCCCGATCTACTGAGCCGACCTGTGACAGTTTCATTGTCACACGTCGGCTCGAAGTATGAGGATGGGTGATTTTCACTCGCCTCATAGTTCTCCAAGTAATTTTCTAGAAAAAAAACATGTTTGTAAAAAGTGTTTTATTTTTTCTGTCTCGACAGTCGGCTCTACAAGTTTAAACAGAGTCCCGGCGGCAAAAGTCACCGGGAGTCTGTTTAAACAGCCCCGATGCTGGCGACGTACATTGTGCGTCGTCAGTCACGAAGGGGTTAAGCTTGGTGCTGTTTTACTTCAGAATATAAATAGCTGAGGCATTTGTTACTGATTCTGCTCATCTGAAAATCATAGGGGCAACATGTTTTGTGCTCTGGCAGATCACATACTCTGGTGCTTGGGTTCTATCCTTTTACAATAAATAAAAGCTTTCTGGTACATATTTCCATTACTTTTGCAAGAATTGGCTTATTAACTGAAGTGGCTTATGTAAACAGGTATCGACGCTGGAAACTTGGAGATGATATTGATCTGGTGGTGCGGTGTGAGCACGATGGAGTGGTGACGGGTCCAAATGGAGAAGTGTCATTTTTAAACATAAAGACCTTGAACGAGTGGGACTCTCGGGTATGTGAAGCTGCATTTCAAGCTTTTGCCAATACCAGATGTGAGACCTCCATGATCTGCTGACATGAGTGGCTTTGCAATTGTTTAATTTTATTTTTTTTTCCCCCCTAATATCAGTTTTGTAATGGTGTAGACTGGAGGCAGAAGCTGGACTCCCAAAGGGGTGCTGTGATCGCCACCGAGCTAAAGAATAACAGCTACAAGCTGGCAAGATGGACTTGCTGTGCTCTGCTGGCAGGAACAGAGTACCTAAAACTGGGGTGTGTATACACTTATTTTTTCATTGTTTTTATACTACCTGAACTTGTTTTATACAAATGTAAGGTAGGTGTGCATGTGTCTCCACAGTGGTTAGCTTTTATTTGTTAACTTGCAGCAAAACCAAGTTAGGATCTGCTTGTTGTGGTCAGCATTCTTTCCTCTGATTTCCTGAATCTGTCAGGCTTTCACATAAACACATATATTTTCTCTCCTAGGTACGTGTCCCGTTGTTATGTCAAGGATTCCTCTCGTCATGTTGTCCTTGGTACCCAACAGTTCAAGCCCAATGAATTTGCTAACCAGATTAACTTAAGCATGGAGAATGCCTGGGGTATCTTACGATGTGTGGTGGACACATGCATGAAGCTTGATGAAGGAAAATATCTCATCCTGAAGGACCCAAACAAGGCAAGTATAGATTCTAGGATAAGGACTGATGTAGTGTTTTGCCTGTGCTAAATCCTTTTACTAACATTCTGGGGTTGAGTGGTTACTGGTCTGTTCAGTAGCAGTAATGTGATTATATGGTAAAAAACAGCCACTGAGAGGTGAAGTGAATAACCTTGATTATCTCATTACAATGGCACCTGGAAATGTGGATATATTAGGCAGCAAGTGAGTATTTTGTCCCTGAAGTTGATGTGTTTTGAAGCAGAAAAAATGGGCAAGCCTAAGGATTTAGTGACTTTGACAAGGGCCAAATTGCGATGGCTAGACATCTGGGTCAGAGCAGCTCCAAAATTACAGCTCCTGTGTGATGTTCCCAGTCTGCAGTGGTCAGGACCTACAAAAAGTGGTTCAAGGAAAGAAAACCAGCGACAGGTTCATGGATGGCCAAGCCTCATTGATGACTCTATAGGTCAGGGCTGTTTTGGCAGCAAGAGGGGGACCTACTCAACATTAGGCAGGTGGACATATGTTGTGGCTGATTGGTGTGTGTAAAATATATATGCGTGCGTGTAAATACTTTTTCTATTCATACAGCATATCTAAAATTTTATAAAAATATATTTCTTGTCTTGCAAAGTATAGACAGTTAATTGTTAGCGTTAATCTCCCCACCCCATTGAACTTTCGAGGGAAATTAAATACAGAAAAAAAACTGATATCTTTACTGCAAGCAGCAATATATTGTTTCTTTTTGTTGTACTTTTTTATTTTGAGACAAAAATACAGCAAGAAAATAATGAAATAACTGATCCCTTCCAAGAGAAAGTTCAAAGCACAAGGACCATCTGATGGTGATTGGGTATCAAATCTAAAGGTTAATATTACAACATGAGGTAGCCCACAACAAGCCCCCTAAAACCCACTAGCCCTGGGAGCAGATGATCCTAAATAGACTAGAAAGCACAC
Organism: Nanorana parkeri; assembly: GCF_000935625.1. Lineage (NCBI taxonomy): Eukaryota > Metazoa > Chordata > Amphibia > Anura > Dicroglossidae > Nanorana > Nanorana parkeri. The sequence continues at coordinate 983,276 of NW_017306351.1, read as the reverse complement.
TCCAGTGTTATAAGCTGAGGGGCTGATACAGAACCAATGCGTTCTAAACAAGCAATGGCCAGAAAAGATGCAATTGTAAGCACAGTGACCTTGAACTTGCATAACACATAAGGCAAGGAGATAAAAAGAGAGTCAAAGAGCTTCTGGGTTCTACACCACCTGCCTGACTCTTCATGAATAATTGTTCATTCCTGTGTAGTCTAACCAAAGATCCCAAATAACTTTGAATTGCTCTGGTTTATTTTAGAGGATACCTTAAGCTTCTCGTGTATCATTATCCAGGAAATTTTAGATTAAACAAAGTTCTTTGGTTATACTATGTAAATAAGAAACATGTAACAAATATAAAATAGGTGTTATCCCAATTTTATTGTTAACTACCAAAGTGTAAATACACTTTAAGGATTTATAAGGCTTTTATTTGGTACACCTTTAATAACAAAAACTTAAATCATACATACGGTATTGCAATACTTTAAAACACTGGGGGATTTACAAATACTGCAGCAGACAGAATCTGGAGCAGTTGGCCATGGCAACCAATTGGCTTCTCGCTTTCATTTTCAAAGCTTCACTCAATAGAGAAGCTGATTGATTGCCATGGGCAACTGCTCCACATTCGGTCTGCTCCAGTTTTGATAAATTCCCCCCCTGTATCTTTTTGACTTAAAATCTGACTGACATCTCTCGAAGATGGGGGTGTGTGTATGGGGTCAGGAATTTGAGCGATAAGAACTTACAACTCTGACTCTTGCCATATTGCTATTCTGACAGGTTCCTTTTAAGAATTACCTTCCGTTGGCTTTTAATGTTTGACTTTTTTTTTTTTTTTCTCTTCCTCTTCTATTACAGCAAGTTATTAGGATATACAGCCTGCCTGATGGCACATTCAGCTCAGACGAGGATGACGACGATGATGATGAGGAAGAGGAGGAGGAAGTAGGTTAGTACTGTGAATTATGGACTTATAACAGATTTATTTAAAGCACAATTATTTGGTAATATACAGTACCTGAGGGGCTAACCTACATTGAATATATTATTTGTAGTTTTGTTTAATCATTCCTCATTTGCACTATTTGGTGTGCCGCCCCCTCCCCTCCCCCAACCAAAAGCTCAGTCCTAATGTGTTCTTGCAAAAAACCTGCAAAAGAATTGCATTAATGTTCCTCATCTTAGCTCTGTTTACGGGGGGTACATCCCCTGGCAGAAGCTTCACTTCCGGTGCACTTCAGGGTGTCCCCTAACATGTGCTGTGGTTCTATTCACAGTACCCTATCTCACTACTCTGTCCTGTATTAATCTGGGGGCCAGCTGATGAAATCATAGCATTTTAGTGGGGGACCAGACATCTGACACTTGGTCAGCAGAAGTATGCCTGTGAATCTTTTTAATGAATTTATTTTTAACTGGTGTGGTTCACTTTTAAGCAGTGAAATGTTTTAGATCTTATTCAGAAAAATCTACAAAGATGTCGGAGCATTAGCTTGTGGAGAAGCAGAGATTTAACTTTTTCTGTCTCCTTACAGAAGAAGAGAGCTGAGTTTTTGTGGATGAATCTTCGCGACTTCCTCTTCAGTATACATCATTTACCTTGGACTGTCAATAAGATTTATTATGAAATAAAGATCATACACAGACCAAACCTTTCTCGCTCGTGTTTTTCATTTTGATGCATCTACTGATCAAAGGCCCTACTTGTTAATTTCATGTGTGAGCGATATCTAAGCATAGCAGACAGCGCATGGAAGCAACCAATGTAAAGTATGTGTGTCTACATTATTGGGCTCTGTTTTAGTTTTAGGGATGTTAGCTAAGCCAATAATATTGTAAGTATAAATCAATGTTATAACTTGTTTGACCTTATCCTTTCTAGTAGGGATGCACCGATACCGGTTTTTCATTATTGAGTACCAGTACCCATATTTTTTTTTCCTGTTACTCGGCGATACTGGAAGTCCCATTCAGGAATCCAGGTGGCATGTTAATGACTTGCTTCCTGATTAGCTGGGAAGCTGTCTCCATGCTCCCTCATCACCAGGGTCTATAGGTGACATTAGGGGGTCTAATGGACTTCAGATATCTCCATAACAAGTACCTGTCACTGTATCTGTGCATGTTAGCCCCCTATGTGCAATAAAATTGTGTAAAACAAAGTTTTTAAAAAAAGCACCAAAAAACCCCCAAATTTAAAAAAATTGACTGTATTACATGTGGTGATGTCAGCAGAGCTTAGCCTGCCAGAGCCTGGGGGAGAAGCTGCGAGATTGAGGATCAGGTGAGTATTTCTTCTTTATTTGAGCCCCTAGAGAAACGCAAGCAGTTAATCCTTGCAGTGCAGGGGTAGCCCCACTGCACAGGCTAATTTTCCTAAAACCTGCAGTTCTTAAAAGGACACAGGATGGTAATTCTGGTACATACATTTATGCTGTTGCCTTTAGAAGATTGGACACTGGTAAAATAAAACTGCAAGGACAGCCTTGTATAACCCCTCCTAGTCCCATCTTGCTCCAATTTTTTTGCTTGTGTCCCAGGAGAACAGACATCTTTGCTTCTCTAGGAGCAAACAACTTAGTTTTTCTGCTTTTTGTTAATATACGTATTTCTTCTAGCAAAATTATTCAGTTGCTGCGGAGCCACTGGGGCTCATTTTGCAGCTTTTCAGATTGGCTTAATCCTCCTCAAACCCTTGGAGGCTGTACTCGGAATTAGTTGTGAGGAAGTGGTCAGGCCTGTACTGTGCCCTGAAGGCACTGGACTCTGCTGAAAGCGCTCTCCTGGACACCCTTGGTATAACGTGAGTTAGACAGAGTGCTTTACAGGTCCAGGGCCTCGTTGCACCCACCTAGTTGAACCCTGTCCCTGAAGACTCTTTAGGGAGTATGCCCAGTGGGAGGGCGAAGGCTGTTAGGATGGGGCGTGCCCTTTTTTTTCCTAATCTACTTGGTGGGAACTGCAAGGCGCCTTGGAACCACTGCTGTGGTAAGCCAGGGCATTGCCCATATGGGAGCTTGCTTAAACTTCTCAAGCCCTCTAAGGGGTTAACCCGGGAGTGATGGTGAAAGGAGGCTAATTTTTTTAATTGGTGCCATTGTTCTGGTCTCACTATCCTCTCGCCCCTGCTGATTGTGCACTGCCTTCTTCTGGCTGGTCATTTTAGGCATGTGTGAGCCATTTGCACAGGCTTGCTCAGTCTCTCCTGCCATCTCCTCCCCCACACCATGATCATTCAAGACCTTTACGCAGGATGCCTGCTGCCTCCAGTGACTAGTCACAGAAGTAATTGACAGTCTTCAAGGGTTGGAGGCATGTCAGACTCTTGACAGTCTGGACAAAGCGGATAGTGCGAAATCTTTGCTCCATTGTAACGGCACAGATCTTCTGAGGCGCCTGGAGTTGTTACTGGGAACATTGCACTTTTGCATGGATGGTTTGGCTAACACACTGTCAGGTATTAAGGCTAGGACATGTTGCGGTAGAGATGCGTAGAATCCTCTGGCTCAAGTACTGATGGTGGAACTGGTGTGCATCATTTCCAAAAGTGTAACCCAGTATCAATAAAGACACGCAAATCAGTAAAAGAGCCAAGAATGACTGGGTGGAAGGGGAAAAAAAAAATCAGTGGGGATAAGGCAAGAGCAGGAAAAGAAAGAGTCAAGCTAGAAATAAAAGAGAGATAGGAGGGGCCACAGACAATGAAAGTTTGACAAGCTCACTGATCTAGCAGATCACGGTCCGTTCCCAAAAGAGGTAGAAACGCATCAGATTCTGCAAATAGCCATGTAGTACAAGTATTCTGTCCTATCATGGGCCTGTGCTGTTAAATGTTCAATACGAACCAATTTCTTGGCCCACTCAGCAATCGTGGGGAAAACAGAGGATTTCCAATGACTAGGAATAATCATCCTAGTCGCCAATATAAAAAAAAAGCGTAAAACCCCGTTTGCTACAAGAAATTGAACCAGGCAGTATTGAGAGGAGTACGATCTTAGGGGAGAGTTGTGATCGAACTGAGGTTACTAGTTGAAAAATGTGAAAAACCTCTTGCCATAGCCCTTGTATTGGTGTGCAATAGGGCTGCAGCTAACGATTATTTTCATAATCGATTAGTTAGCCGATTATTAAGTTCGATTAATCGACTAATCGGATTTTAAAAAAAAAAGGGTTCAGTGATGGACTACTAGTTTCTATTGAGATTGTAGTCCATCACGGGAGCAAGCTTGGCGCGGTGGAAGTAAAAAAAAAAAGAGTGTGGTGTGCAATATAGTACATAATACAGCGGCGCAGTGCAGAATACCAGCAGCTATAGAGGAATGTAGCAATAGTACATTATACTTAAAAAGCTCCCGGCCGATCTCGACTTACCTTGAATGACGGTGTTGTCGGCGGGCAGCGGCGTTGTTCGTTCTCGGCGGGCAGCGGCAAGTTGGGAAGCTCACCGGGAGGAGAGGGCCAGACGCATGTCCTCAGCGTGGCGTCGCGTGACACCAGCGTAGGCGCGAGCGGCTTAACTGACGTGGGCGTGGCGTAAGCGGCGGGCGTAAGCGGCGTGCGGGAAATTTGAATTTTAGCCGACGAATCGACGATGGAAAACGTTGGCAACGTTTTCCATCGTCTATTTTAATCGACTTAATCGAATAATTGCTGCAGCTCTAGTGTGCAATACCACTAAATATGACCCAAAGTACCCTTCTCTGCACCACACCTCCAGCAGATGTCAGGGATCGAGTATATCATCTTAGGAAATTTATGAATGCTACGATACCATCTACTCAGCAATTTGTAACTCCTCTCTTGCGCAGAGGTTAGGAATGTAAGCTTATGTATGAGTATAAAAGATTTGCAGACTTCATCCGTCAGAGAACAGTTAAGCTCTTTTTCCCATTCTGCTATACAATAAAGTCTAGAAGGATTTATACCCAAAATGAGTAGTTTATACAATAAAGATAGAGTGCGAGTAGGGCCATCAGCTTGCTGACATAGCGCTTCAAAAGCAGTAAGCCTCCGGGAAAAAGAGGAACATCGCTCCAATTTACAAAAGAAATCCCTCAATTGAAAATATCTCATCTAGATGCCACTTCTCTGTGACGGAGACCAGGAGGACAGCGACTGAAGCTTCCCCGCTGGTACCCCCAAGCATATGAGCGATGGTTCATGCACCTTCCACACAAAGAAGGACTCTGTCTTTTTACCCAGAGAGAAGTCAGGATTATCCATCACAGGTGTAAGATGACCGACATACGAAGAGAGAAAATCAGTACATAACAAAGTATGCCATACCTTCAAGAGAGGGTGCCCAGCAAACAGCAATTTATCAGCCATGAGTCGTATCCAAGGGAGGGAGTATGGAAGCACTGGTGAGATAGATTTTTACAAACAGACCAAGAGTTTGTGATCCTCATTAAAAACGGTGATCCAAAACATTGGTCAGTAAGGAGGCTATATAATAGTTCTCAATATGCAGAAGACTTAAAAGAGAACTATGGGGTAAGTGTTTTTCCCCATAGTTTTCTTTAGGGAAACCGGAACACATATACTTACCTCCTTCCGTGACCAAAGCTCAATATATAGCGAGCTATCGCCCGCAATATACTGGGAGCACCACAGCTGGGATGGATCCCGACAATACTGTCGAGATCCACCCAGCTGCGTGAGTTCTACCTACCTGGAGGCAGAGCCAGCTGTGCCCGCCTCCTCCCCTGTTCGTTCCTCCACTCAGTGCTGGAGGATCGGGGAGGGGGGAATCCCTGCGTGGAATGGTGACAGCTTCTTTGTCACAAGTCGGCTCTAACTATGAGGATGAGTGACAATCGCTCACGTCAGTTCTCCTTTAAGCCACCCATTCTTTACGCTGAACTAGAATATCATATCTCAACCTAGATGATACTCGAGCCCAAACATACCGCAACACAGCTGATCTTAAATGAGCAAAAAAGTGTGTGGGAGACTAGTTGGAGCAGTTTGAAACAAATATAAGAAGCGGGGCAAAACTGACATTTTGAAGACTGATATCCTGTCCAACCAAGAGTGTGGGAGCATAGCCAAAGTTTGTAGATCATGCAAGGTCCTGAGCAATAAGGGAAGGCAATTCAAAGCATATAAACAAGACGGATCAGAAGGGATGGAAATTATTATTATTCTACAGGATTTATATAGCGCCTACAGTTTGCACAGCGCTTCACAATATAAGGAAGACATTACAATCGCAATTCAAGACAAGATGGTAAGGCCCTGCCCGTGAGGGCTTACAATCGAAAAGGGAGGGGCAAGTGATACATGAGGAGGTGGCTGTGTGGGGATGAATTCTTTAAGAAATTGTTATTTCAGGGGTTAGGTAGAGGCGGGATAGGCTTCCCTGAAGAGATGAGTATTAAGGGATCGCCTAAAGGCAGTCAGTGTGGGAGATAGACGGACCGGTTGGGGTAGAGAGTTCCAGAGGATGGGAGAGACTCTAGTGAAGTCTTGGAGGCGAGCATGGGAAGAGTTGACGAGGGAGCTGGAAAGCAGGAGGTCTTTTGAAGAGGGGACGGTTAGGGTGATATTTTGAGACAGGAATTGAGATATAGCCGGGGGGCAGAGTTGTGTATCGCTTTGTAAGTGGTTGTTATTAATAAGCCACGTGAGGTTATTAACTGACCAAGGGAGGAGGTGTAGATAGAGAAGAGAAGGACAGGGCTTTGCGGGACCCCTACAGTGTGAGGAAGAGGATGGGAGGAGTTAGATTTGTAGGTGACACTAAAGGAGCGTTTAGATAGGTAAGAGGAAAACCAAGAGAGCAGAGTCTTGTAGGCCAAGTGAGTGGAGTTTTTTGAGAAGGAGCAGGTGGTCCACAGTGTCAAAAGCAGCTGAAAGGTCTAACAGCAAAGGTAAGGAATAGTGGCCATTGTTTTTAGCTGTTAGTGAGTGAGTTTTAGGAGGGTGGTTTCAGTGGAGTGTTGAGGGCGAAAGCCTGACTAAGTGGTCGAGAAGGTTGTTATCAGCGAGGTGGCGGCTCTAGATAAGGCGTTCTATGAGTTTGGAGGTGAATGGGAGTAAGGAGATTGGTCTGAGATTGTTGAGGTCGGAAGGGTCCATTGATAGTTTTTGGGGAAACGTCAAGTTATTCGATACAATCATCTTTCCAAGCGAAGGAATAGTTCTGTTGCAGAAAATTCTGGGTCGTCGAGGCAAAAGCTATGTTCAAAACCTCGGACTTGGAGTGATTCACCTTAAAATTGCTAACAGCCCCGAATCTGGAAAACTCATCCAGTATGTGGGGGAAGGCCTCTCTGGGATTGCAGATGTAAAGAAGTAAATCATCCGCAAAGAGGCTGAGCTTATGGTGAGTATTCCCTACAGAGATGCCCTGAATGTGAGGGTTAGCTTGAATCGCTGTGGCCAGATGCTCCATTGCTAATATGTAAAGATAGGGGGAAAGCGGGCAACCCTGGCGAATATCAAGTTGATCAGACAGAATCCCGTTGACTTGGATCCTTGTGTTAGGGCTCTGATATAGGGCCATGATCTTAAACAGTAAGGACTGTGGAATCCCAATTTGCTGTAAGGTACCCCGAATGAAAGACCAATGTAGTAAGAGTCTGTCCCGCAATAAACAGGATGTTCAGAGTCATCATTTAATCAACGTAAATCTTGGTGGATCTTTCTGTTAAATGCCATACAACCACCTTAACTAAATGATAGCCTTCAAATCCCTCTTGTAATAATTGATTGTTCTGTAGTGACCACTATTTGTTGAGAAGCTTTATTGTTTGATGTAAATACCAAAGATAGTGGTTGTTAAAGATAAAATTATGGGGGGTATGTACAGGGACTGGGATGTGAGTAGCGTTTCCAAACTGCTCTCCCTATACGGCGGCAGCCCGCAGCTGATCCTGCTGTTCCTGAGACTCTATTTGTGCCCAGGCCCGGATTCCCCACAAGTCCACCGAGGCCCGGCCTCGGGGCGGCAGGGTGCAGAGGGGCGGCACCAGTGTGGAATCCCCCAGGTGGTAAGTGTGGGGAAGCCGTGTACGTTTACAAGTGATCTCGGCGATGTCGCCGAAATCACTTGTAATAAGTTTGCAGCCAATCCCTTCCCCCCCCCCCGCACCTACCTTTCTCCTTGCTTGCATCGTCCTCCCCCTGCCGCGAGTCTCTGCTCCGTTAAAAGTAACCCTGCCGCTCCGTGTAGTGAGAGGGGAGAGCCGTCTTCCCCTCTCTGCTGTCACAGGAGTTCTAGCACAGTGCTAGTACTCCTGTCCTGGAGGTGACGATAGGTTCAATAAACAGAACTGTTGCCATTCTCCATAGATGGGGAGGTCAGCAGGGAGGGGGGTGCATTGCGGAACCTGGCCTTGGGGCAGCAGGGAGAGTAAATCCGGTAAATTTGTGCCCTAATCTCCTTTACAGTGTTGTGGGCACCCGCTGCACAGTTGGAGATGGTGAGAATCAGGCAGTCATGGAGTAAATCCACTGGGAGAAGTTGGCCAGATACAGCATGGAGCCTGTCCAAGATGAATGTGAAGCTGCTGCTTCTTCCTCCACTCCTGCTGCTGACAATCTCAGGCTCATTTAGTCTCCTGATTCACGCTGTGAATCCCCTTTTGGCCACTGGAGATTTAACCCCTAGCTCTGCTGCCAGTGTCCTAATTGAACTCCTGACACTAATTATGCATCCTGATTATGAATGCAATTCGTCACTGCGAGGCCTCCATTACTTCACATAGTGAGACTGAAAGTGGATTTGTCTATTCTTAAACATGATGTTCAAAATATCAGACACAGGGAGGGTGATTTACTAACCTAAACACACGCACACACCAGGTGCGTTTGATTTTCACACAGCAAAACGTATTTATCAACCAAAAAGTCTCTAAAAGCATATTTCCATTAATGCCATATATGGAAAAATCATGCACATGATCCATATATAATGCTGCTTCACAGTTTAGACAAAAATGGTTAGCTCAGGCATTTACATTTCTGCATTCATCAACGCAAGCAACACAACATAGAGCTAATTTACACAACATCACCTTGCAATTCATGCAGGGCTTTGCACAACACACCTGCTGGGTGTGTACACACTACAAAGGTGTTTAGATTCCACCCATAGATCATGCTGGGAGGGAACACACTACAGAGGTGTATACATGTTCGTGGTGTGTTTATAAGGTTAGTAAATCAACCCCAACCCCAGGGTCTCTAACGCTGAACAACATATTGACATTCTGGAAGATACCGTACACCCCATGGAAACAGAAGTTAGGTCCCTTCAGAGGATTTAATCTGTTCACTGTGATAAGTTTAGAGACCTGGAGGATCGCCTCTGCAGCAATAATTTGCGGATCCTGGGCTTTCCTGAAGGGGGTTGAGGGCTTATAACATCCTTGGGAGCAGGGCTGTAGCTACCATGGGGCGAGTGAGGCACTTGCCTCAGGCGCAGTTGAGAGGGGGTGCAGCCAAGGTTGGCTTTGCTGCGCCGTCTCGCCCCTATTGCCATGGCAAGCACAGGGCACCAGGTGGCCAACACAGCCGCAGCTCGGCAGGGAGAAGAGGGCAGGCACAGGCTTCAGATTCTCCTCGGATCCCCGATGCTCACCCCCGCCCGGAGGTGGGGCGCATGACATCACATGATGCCGTGCGCGTGTGTCATTGGGTGACATTACATGTCTGTTAGGGGGGCACGATTTTCTGTTCTTGCCGCCGGCGCAAAAGGAGCTAGCTACGGCTCTGCTTGGGAGACACAACATTTTCTCATCCCTTTGCTATTGAACGGGCACATCGTGTTCTGCTTCACCCCTTACCCCCAAGAACACCCCCTTAGCCCCTCTTGATTAGACTTTTACATTTCTATGACAGGGAAGCTATCCTTATAACTGCATGAAATGAGACTGATCTTACCTTTAATGGAAATGGTATAACAACCTTTCTGGATTTGTGACTGCAATGCACAGCTTTCCATGATCTTAAGCAGCTTCTGAGGTATAGGAACATCCCACATACCATGATCTATCCAGCCAAGTTGAGTGTGGTACATCAGGGAAAGATTTACTTCTTCATGGATCCCAAGGATGTTTCTCACTGGTTGGATTTTCAAGGCTTCTTTCCTGGCAGTCGTCACCTGAACATTTACATAAATGTATATCTTGGGGATGTGCTGTTTTGGGAGAAGCGGTCTTGATGATTCCTGGTGTTTTTTGCAAGTTGGCATATTGTACTCTACACAGATGTGTTGTTGTCTATTGCATTATTCTTGCCTTTGATGTTCTGATGATGGGACTCTGCTGACATCTCTACACTGGTATGATATCTATACTGATCCAGCTCGGAATTATTTGATGTCTTTGACTTTCATGGATATGATGACTACTTCTTGGAAAAGTAGTTTGTCTCATTCACCCTTGCATGCGGTTTGGGAAACATTTGTTATACTGCTTTGTATTAAGTGTTAATAGTATTTATACACGTTCACCTCACTTTCATTACCTGTTATAAGGATTAGGGGCCGGATGGAAAGGGACAAGATTTTCTAATGTTTGTAATTTTGTTTGCACTCTTTTTGCACTCGGTCATGCATTAACCTTGGTTGCCTTATACATTATGTCCACTAGATGGTGCTAAAGCTCTATGAGTTTAGATGTTTATGGCACATTTAAAATTGTATCTCACCATGTGCTTCTGAGACCTGTAGTATTACATGATTGGTATCCTTATATGATTACTTCATGTTTCTCATGTGTGATCTAAGACTTTTTCATGGAATGTCCTGGGGCTAAGTTTCAATAATGAAATGATTGTCTTCAAATATATAAATAGGTATTCCCCACACCTCATTTTGGCACAGGAAACAATGTTTCCTACAGGGTTCCAAAGGTTTTGCCCTGAAGAGGGCCACCATTGCTTATTATTACCATTCCACTTATTCCAATTACACCAGGGGAGTGTACACCTCTATCACTGTAAAAACGTTGAAGACAGACCCATTTTAGTAATTTTATTTTTGGAATTTATGGGTAGACCTTACACTTAAGTTAACTTATATATTCCCCTGCCATTTACAAAATCCTTTTATTAATTTCCTTTTAGTTGTAGAAGTGGCAGAGGGTCCTATCATTATACCCGGGGATTATAATACAGTTTTGGATGTCTCCTTAGCCAGATTTGGACAAAACTCGCATCACTTTACATCTTTGGCGTTAAGGGTTCACAAGATCCTACTCGCTCACACCTGACAATGGAAATATCCCGCAGTTTGGCAATACTTATGCCAATTTAACACTGCTAGCATTCTTTCCAGAATTTATATGATTTTGATGCCTTGAACCCTTTGGTTCAGGAAGTTCAATATTTACTATGGGCAGTTAGGGTGGTATAAAAAACTTTATACTAACGCAGATCCTGTTACACTGATTCCCCTACTTCTCAATCCCATCAATCCTGGAAGAATAAGGCTAGGGACTATAATTTACTGCTGCTAGAACATAAAAACTGATTGTACCAGAAAAATCCTTTGTACCAAAACCAGAGGATATTTGAATACAATGATTAAAATTGTAATTTATTGGCTTACTTGTCCAGACCTGTTTATACTCTGGTAGTATTCCATGTACTATCACCCCTGCTGGTACTGCAGTTGAACAAACACAGGAGATTCTTGATACATTTGCTTCCTTTTATACTGATTTGTACATGCCGCTCTATCTCTACTTGGTGCCTCCTTTTTACTAATATGCAGGTGCCACATGACAATAAGGGGGCTAGGGTAGTGGTGACTCTAGAAGCTCACAAAGAGTTTGATTCATGCTGGGCCCACTCACACTGGAGTGTTGCGTTAATTGCACATTACCACACACTATCGCATAACGCAGCTTGCATGCCACATTTCCAATGGCACTCGAATGCACGTCCTGGTGGGTGTGTATTGCGTGTGGTAGCACAACACATGTTGCAGTGAGAAAAAAGTAGTGCAACACATGGTATGCTGGGAGGTGCGTTGGTGTACCATTGAAATGAAAAGCAATGCAACACACCTAAGGCATTTGTAAGAGTCAAGTGCCTGCACATGCGCCAACGGCACGTAGCCTCACGAGCCGGAACAAATTTGCGCAGACGGCACGATTCAGCAAGGCGGGAAAGCACCAAGGAGGCGCACAGGAAGTGATCTAGACCTCAAGTATCACTTCCCCTATATAAGCCCAGCCTGGACACTGTCAAATTGCTGGATTATCTTCAGTCTCTCCTTGCTCCTGTGCTGTGTGTTATCTGTTTGGACTTGTTGTGACCCGCAACCCTAGTGACTACTCTTGCCTGCTTCCTGCCCTTGACTTCGGATTCGTATACTGACCATTCTTCTGCTTTGCCCTTTTGTACTTCATTGCCAGATTGGACTTGACCCCGGCTCGGACTTTGGATTTAGGCTTCCACGGTTGCTCCACACCACCGGCACTCGTGCCACTCGGTGTCCGCCAGGTCTCTGTATCCATCCCCAGAGGCCTCAAGACTCGAGGTGCAAGGTAGGCCGCCTCGCTACTATAGTGAAATCTATGATATGCTGCGCTTGGTATGTGAAATAAAGAAATAGGTGAAATAATTGAAAACAACTATGTATCCATATATTAATATGTGACCGTGAGCTATTGCATATATTCTCTTACATTGTTGATGAATTAATTTAATTGATACAATGATTCCTTCTATAAATAAATTATTTCCGAAAAGCCTGTGTGAGCTCTTACTGTGCAAATACTCTCTTGTGTTAATAAAGGCTATTCAATAGAAAGGTGTGACTGAGGAAAAAAGCTTTTTTATTACTAGTGTTTAAACCAGTTATAGTGTAAACTTGTGGTGAAGTCTTCTGTCCCGCTTATAAGCTTGTGGGTATAAACGGTATGGCACACCAAAACAATATGACAAACCAATATAGAACAATCTTCTAAGTAAGTCCTTTGTATATCCTGACACCGTTAGTATATCCTCACATAGGTCGATCTCGCCCCGACTTGCGAGCAGTAATTTGTGAGGAATAAAAGTACTTATCTGTCCTTGATTTTATCCTGGGATCCACTGAAGAAGTGAGTTTTGAGAGGGTCCCATCACTGATTCCTTCTAGTTATCTTCTCTCATCCGTTTCCTAGTTCTGGATCTGAAAGACCTGTTGAAGCAACGATCCTTCCTTCCCCTCTGGTTAACCCCTCATGTACCGGATGGTTGCAATATCCGTCCACCGGGATGTCCCCAGATGGTAGGTGGAATTTTTAACGAAGAAAAAGAGGGAAAACTCCTAAGTGCAGCAATTAAAACATTTATTGTATACAAAGTAAAATCCGCACTTACAAGATTCTAAGAGTAAAAACGTTTCAATGATAAACCACTCTGCCATATAGGCACGATGTGTGAGAGACGGAGCCAATACTGTCCTTTGTCCTTGACGTGTTTCGTCGTACTCAACTTTTTCAAAAGGGTGACTCCTCACTACTACAGTCTCACCTCAGGTACGTGACAGCATTGTATACGCGCAGTAACGTGCTATTCGCTCAACGCTCTGGAATAAGTGGGCCCTAAAGTTAAAGGGAGAAGTACTAGTCTGCTCATTGCAAACATGTGCTTGCTCATTAGAAACTATAGTGAGAGTTGGTCTCCCAACAAGTTTATGATTTCAGGCATCAAAGATGGAGACAAAATTTATTTCCCTGCACTTATCGGGTACAGTCAAGTATCTACTGACAAAGAGGGGTCTCTGCACTGAAAGAGGAACGTTACTTAGTTTCAAGTAAAGTCTATATACCACCATTGGATGATAATGCCACAATCATGCTTCTGCTAAAAAGAGACATTCCAAGATACAAGGTACAAGAACAGCACACAAGTGATCCTTGTAACGATCTTTCAGCTCAAAGTTGTGCTCAAAGTTGGGTTGTTATCGGCACTGGCACTTCTTACTCCAGTTAAGGTGCCCATACACTGTGCGATTATTGTACGATAATCACGGGAAATCCAGCGATCGTACGATAATCGCAAAGTGTATGGAAGGCGTGCGACCGTTTCTACTGTACGGTCGCACGATTTTCAGCTGGTTTGTGGCATGCTCGGGAGACAAATGCAGAACGGGCCGGTGTGCGCATGTGCACACTGCCCGTTCAGCATTGCGGTCATCGGAAGCCCGCCCCTCACCGGATGATCGCAAGTACGATCTGCCTGTCCAAGATGGGCAGATCGTACGTTTTTTAAAATTACTTTACAACCCTCGCAAGACAAAACTCTTGCGAGGGTTGTAAAGTGTATGGCCACCTTTTGAAGCAGAAGCACGTTTGCACACTTGTAAAACCATTAAGAGAATTCAAGCTACCCCTTTCTCCTCTCAAAAGAGATACCAGCTATGATGAGACTGAGATTTGAGATTTGAGAATGATGAGAATTCAAGCTACCCCTTTCTCCTCTCAAAAGAGATACCAGCTATGATGAGACTTTTTTTAAGCAATTAAGTCTACCTGTAAGAATCATCTTAAAGCAGCATAAAACAGCATTTCAAACTACTACTAACAGCAGTAGGGCTTAACCTTTCACAAGTGACCAATAAACTACGAATACCAATTTCGAGCCCAACAATACTGATGTTCATCAGTTCATGGATTTAGTAATTACCGTAGTAACTCTAAATAACTATCTTGTTCCGTTGCAACTTCAGGATAGTTTTGTCTTCAGTAAAGCTACACATAACAACTACTCTCCCAGGCATGTAGTAGTACAGTGTCACCAGCAGCTACAAATGCACTCGCTTTTTCAACATCTAATCTCCCCGTAGCAGAATTATTTCAGAGCATCGTCTGTCTGGTTTTCATACATGTGCCGCAAACAGCAGTGAAGTAGTTTGCAGCCTCAATCTGGAGTGTATCAAGCGTGGTAAATCTACAAGACATTTTTTTACCACATGCATGAGGAGACACATGACTAGTCACCACAAAGCTCAGTGGAAACAGCATATGAATGCCTCCAATTGGCAGCTAAAGGCCCACAATCCTCCTTGTGCTCACTTCTGTCTTTCCACCAGTCCACAGGAATCTCCATCTGCATTTGCTGCAACATATGCAGTATCAAGTAATAGGGATGGGAATCTGACAAGTGGTTTGGGAGACATAGCTTATGGCACATCAACCAGGGTAGAGGATCAGCATGTGTCCACACTTAGTTCCAAGCATAGGCTTTAACATTGTTCAAAGGCTCCAAACCACACCCTACTATCTCCAGCTACATCCTTGATGCGGCAAGTGTCTCTTCCCCAGCTGCTGAAGTGGAAGTAAAAATATGTAGCAAGCTGCCCGTATGCCCAGCGTCTCAATGGCAGCTTAGCTAAATTGCTGGCATCACATCTGCCCCCCTTCCGCAAATTTGTAGCCTGTGCTTTACCACAGTGGCAAATACCTAGTTAATATATTTTTGCCCAGAAGGCACCCCTTCCTTCCACCAGCATGTGGAAGGAAATGTCTAATTGTCGCTGCGCTGGATCATGCATGTGCATGTGGTAAGTGGCACAGTCTACGTGACCACAGACAAGGGCAGGGATGCTACATCATTTACAGCCCACTGAATGAATTTCCTGCCAGACAGGAAGGATACAGGTTGGGGCACACTACCGCTGCTGGTGTTGCTATCCCCTGTTGTGCAACTTGGTGATGGTGACAGCTCAGTTACCGTTATTTTAGAGACACAAGGCAGAAATATTGTACAGAAAACAATGAATCATTGGCAGTAGATGATAATGGGAAACAGGCCAGCAGTGGTGGCAGTAGATGCTGATGGATAGCAGGCCAGCAGCAGTAACAGAAGATGGTGACGGATGGCAGGCTAGTAGTGGTGGCAGGAGATGGTGATAGATGGCAGACAAGCAGTGCTAACAGGAGATGGTGATCGATGGCATACCTGCAGTGTTGGCAAGAGATGGTGACAGATGGCACTACTGCTGGCCTGCCATCCATTACCATTTCTTGCCATCTTTGCTGGCCTCCTATCCATCGCCATTTACTGCCACCTCTCCTGGCCTGCTACCTATTATCATCTACTGCCAATTATTCATTGCTTTCTGTATCATGTTTCTGTTTTGTGTCTTTGACATAATCCAAAACAATTTTAATTGCTTGATAAAAAGTGCCTTGTCTCTCACTCCTCTAATGTGGCCAACTAAAAAAAGGCATACACGTGTTTGTGTAGTATTTCTGCCTTGTGTCTGACATAATCCAAGACAATTTAAATTTTTGGATGAAAAATACCTTGTCTTTCACTCCTGTAATGTGCCGTACTAAAAATGGCATACATATGTTTGTGTGATATTTCTGCCTCATGTCTCTGACATAATGCAATTTAATTGTTATTTCTGGATCAAAAAATGCCTCCTCTGCCACTCTTCAAATATGGCCTACATAAAAGGCTTACATGATGTGCACCACACGTCTGCAATATTTCTTCCTCTTGTCTCTGACATAATCTGCTGTAATTTGTATTTTAGGTGTTTTTAAACACCTGGCTTGTCATTCTCTCATACACTGCTGCCCAATCTGGCTTCTTACATACTCTCCAGCCATGTATTTGACTATTGTCTCTAAAATATGGCTCTGTATTTTAAGTTTTCATAACAACCCCTCCTACCTTTCTGGAATGTGTGGTTTGGTTTGAAGTGTTTTTGTGCACTCAGTGTTGATATTTTATTCAACTTTGTAGACAATACTGTGTGGTAGTACACTTAAAAACGTTCACAAGCTATGCTAAGTTTTGCCACTGTTTGACAAATGTTACAAATTTGGCAACTGTCACTTTTTAAAAAAAAACTTTCCAATAGGTGATAGATCTTTTCTGTCTACTAATTCAAAGCTCAATTCCAGCTATTACTACTAGGTTAAAAAAAAATCATGTTACAGCAAAAACTACCTAAAAAGCATTTTTTTATTCGACATACAAATTATATGATGCCAGGATATAGTGTCGCTAATACTTTCCCCAAAATTGTAATGTTCTATAAAACCACATATAGCTTAAAGCCATCTCTGAAGCATGTAATTTTTAAGAATTGGTGTTTTCTGATGTTGCTGATAAAATGGGGGACATCTTCCTGCTAAGCTGTATTTTGACATTTGATTTATTTTTGCATTGGTACATGTGCCCCAGGGCAGTACCCAGGTCCCCATGTCCTTTGTTTGACAATACTATGACTATTAGCCTTGAAGATGGAGAGAATGTATTTCCAAAATTCATCTCCCATTGACTTCTATGAGGTTTGCATTAACGTTAGCAAATGGTGAACTTCTTGACACGTTCCCTGAAAGCACCTGTGAACTGAACCCAAGTTAGCAAGTTTGCCCACCACTACTCACCATATGCCATGGCCCTGTTCTCTTCATTCAACAAGGAATCCACAGGCAAATACTGACCAGACTTTAAAGTGATATTAAAGTCAATAGGGTTTTAAGCTATTTCAAATGCTGATTAGATCACTTTAATGGATGTTTAAAGTGTTAGTTTACTACAGAATTAGCTGGTCCCCTAATCACTGTCCCTGATATCCTGTTTCAGGGTGGCTCCTTTCTAAAGCAGAATTCTATGGAGCCACCCTTCTGTGTGCTAGCAAGCTGTGTGTGTAGCAAGCTACTCCCCCACCCCCTGCTCCCCTCTCCTCCCAGCACCCATCTCCAAGCTACTAGATGAACAGCTGCTGGAGATTGTGCTGTCCCTTGTGATCTTGCACTGGAAAAAATGTGTAATGGTAAAAAATTTAAAGCAATATCTTTCTGGGCAATGTATATTTGTTCTGGAATGATTTGTGAAGAAAGGTTTAGGAGTTTGATACAACTTTAAATGCAGAGTTCTGTGATAGCTAGTTTTCACCACTGTGAATGCAGGACATTCATCACAGAGAGGACACCAGCATGGAAAACTGGGAAAAACTTTGCTTGGTGGACTAGAGAGACTAAAACAGGATTTAACAAATCCAGGCTGAATCTACCAGTACTATTTGACTTACTGGAGAAACATCAAAGATTTTAAATATCTGACATTAATATACCAGAAGAAAATCTTACAAAATAATGGGAACATTCTAGCAGGGAGGAAGGAAACATCCATTCTCCTGAAGGTTCTAAGTGTAACTGACAATGTGTGGGGTTGGAGGGGTTATTGACTTAAAGGGGCAGGCATATAGTTATGTGCCTAGTGTCCATTTCTCCTGTAGATGGCAGTATAACCCTACATTGCTTATTACCATCAAGCTCAATAAATAATAAAAAGAATACCCTTTTCTCTCGGTGGAATTGCACTTTCTTTCCTCCTACTCCAGTGCTCTGTGTTAGCATACATAAGTAATGGCCACACCACTTATCGGCATCTTCCTGCAGATTTGTAGTTATGGGAACCATTAGGCCCAGACAACAGAGGGCTATGTCAGTGCCCTGGGTCAGTGATGCCCATACTTTGCCTATGTGAGAGTCTTTGCTTAGCTGGGGGCCATGTCACCACTAGGTATGCACAGGCTTCTGGATAGCAGAAAAATGCCCTGTACATATGTAGACTTCAGATGCATGTCACATGACACCACATAGAGGAAGCCTGCAAGAACTTTCCCTCAGTCTGCTGGGTGCTGATTTGCATCTAAAGTCTGGTCGTGAGTGTGTTGAAGCTAGGGAGATTTTTGTCTGGGAGGTTGGGAAAGGAGAGGGAGATTTTTTTTTGCTTGTCACAAGTTGATTTTTGCCTAATGAGTTTTCTTGGGGGTAGTGGGTGGGTTTTCTTGCTTGGAAGGGGGGAATTTGTTTAGGAGAAGGGAGATTTTTGCTGGTTGTGGTTATGTGCTTAGGTAGGGTTGAGGGCATTTTGCTCTGTGACCTGTACATTGCATACTCCTGACCCCTGCATTCTGTTTACTGGGCTGTACATTACATACCCCTAACCGCTGCACTATATACCGTATGTTGTACATTACATACTCCTAACCCCTGAACTGTATAAACTATGTGGCTGATTTATAACAGAGAGTGGCTTTTGTTTCTATTTTCCATTATATTCTGTTTGGTTATGTACACTGAGACCTGCATTATATGGCCCTTTAATAAAATGCAGAACATGGTGGGGAGCCTGTAGTGCCCCACAGAGATCTGTCTAACACAGAGCAAATATATCTATAGTAGGAGGAAGGCCAGTCATGTGTTGACATGACTCTGCTCCTGGTTAATGTTTTTCATACTCACTTTTATTTTTATTGAGCTCTTCCGGCTTTGGGCTTTTAAAGCTAGCAGAGTGCAATGCACATTTTAAAGCACACAGCTGTGCTTTACTGTTTTACATGCTGTGTGTAGTTTTTTGTGGTATATATTCATACTGTTGACACCTATGTTGGGCTCTGCATACTGCAGAGCCCTGCGTGTTATGTGCTCCTGACCCCTGCACTCTGTATGTTACAAACTCTTGACCCCTTGACCCTTTTCCAAAGACCTATGCTGTGTATATGTAGCATACTGAAGCTATGTATATGAATTTTGTGGGATTATAAATTCCTGTCCAAAATGATTATACTAGTTTAGCAGCTTGACTATCGGCTACATTGCTGAATGTTATAACATTGCTGAATATACAAGATACCGTCTGTCCTGATTTTCCTAGACAGGATCCCAAAGTCAAAAGTATCATTATATGAAACTCCTGACACTGGGATCCTCTATGGTTAAAAATCAAGACAGACGGCATACATCTAACAAATGCATTCGTTTTGATCACAGCTACACCGAGTTTTGTGTAAATCACAATCTGTAAAAATACTTTGACAGCAGACCTAAGATTACATGCTTTCAATTACTTGCTTACATGAAATGTGAACATTAAGGTGGCATGTTTTTACTTTGTCCAGATTTGTAATTTTGATGTGAGCCTGCATTTACATTATAGATTCAGACTATTAATTAGGGGAAGTCAAAGTCATTGTTGAGCCTCCAGAGCAGTCAGATGGAATTTTTCTTTCAGTAAATGCAGAAGGCAGTACACTTCACAGTGAAATGCCTGGAGCTCAGCTGTTATATCTGAAGGGGAGCAGACACAAAGTCTACTAAATCGCAAACAAGTCAGCAGAAACTTCGCAGAGGGAGTTGGCCTGCATGCAGTCTCTGAGCTTGTGGTAATGTACTATGTCCATACCCCCTACTAAACACCACTGCAATCCGAACTCTGTTTTTCAATCATGCTTAGCTCCTGGTTATTTATTCAGTGTTCTATTTCAGGATATTTTTTTTTTTTCTGATGGAGCAAATTCTAATACAGGAAGGATTTCTTTTAAGAATGTTTTCATGATACAGAACAATAGAATAATTAATTCACTTTAGAATTGGATTGCTATCAATTATAAGTGACTGTTAGTTAATGTTATGTTTAAATTAAGTAATGACTGATTTGGATGCCATAATCTGCGGATGATTACTAGATTATTTTTTGAAAACTCATGATATGAAAATGACACAAAGCAAGTCTTGAATCTCAAGTCAAAACACAATCTCTGATTTCCCTGCATTTGTACACACGTGCACATGGGTGTACACACATGCAGTCCAGGGTGGAAGAACCACTGATGTTTGGTACAGCAGCTAAGGCAGCTGAGAAACAACACTGGTCCATTATATTCCCTTGTTGCTGCAGGGGATGGAGGAAGATATACAGATGCTAGGGCAATTACTTTACATAAAGCAGTACAAATCTGTCACTGGTGGTGCAGGAACCCAAGGTTTGACTTTGAACAAGACAAGAGTATGTGGGAACAGCATGAAGCATGTGAAAGAACTGAACATTCAGATTATTTAACTCATTTGCTGAATCCCTTCCAAATGAGGTTGGGATAGGGGGAGTTTCTTCGGAAAAGGGTTCTGAAACATATGACTCATAGCACCTGGAAGCTTTTAAGAAAGAAACTGTGTACCCTTGCAGTAGAATTAGATTGAAAGCAAATGTAACCAGAGACCCTTTAAAAAAACATTTTACTTATCTTGCCTACGCAAGCATATTATTTAGAAGTGCTTCTCCAGCTGTGCCCTGTTAGCCAAAGGACCAAACACTTTGTGCTGCTCGCTTTCTCCTCTGTCAGAGAGGCTCGTGATCTCATTTACCAAGTGTATTGGCTGATTCCCGATAGATAATATCTCAGCTATGATATACTCCCAACTCCCACGGGGTAATGAAGACGCTTACATCGGACATGTTTCAACAGTATCAAAACAGTATCTATTTTTCCAAACAGGAAGCAGTTTGATTCTTCCCTCTCCATTTCACAACTGAGGACAGAATCAGTTTACTTGACATTTTCAGGTAAAAAGACTTCAGAATATATATATATATATATATATATAAAATTAACTCTATACTATGCATTGTCAAATGCTATTTTCAGGTAGTGGTAAGATATTCAGTTTGTTTAAAGGTTGATTACTATGAATCTGTCAAGATTGTTCCTGTAACTGATAATTACTTTTTTTCTATATTCGGGTTTAGTTCCGGTCTGCTAATCCTCCAGGTTCAGCTGCCTGATGTGAGCTCAGCTTTCTTAACTAGGGCTACAAGGACGATTCAATCTCTTTGTTACTAAGGGATTTAACTTTATTTTCTAGTCATAAGTTAACACAAATTATTGACAATGTACACTGCTCTATTTATTTGTTGGCAAAACAGAGCTTTATTGTACAGTGTTTACTACTATATACTAGTTTACTATATATACTATATATATATACACACATACTGTATATACCCTGGAACTGAATTCTGTGAAACTTAAGAACATTTTAGGACGCAATGTATAGCAGGGATCACTAAATGGCAGACCAGGGTTGGACACATAAGTGAGGGTTCTGTTTGTACCACAATCGGTTACCTAAGCTGGGTTATGATTGGCTGACTGTGTATGCGCCAGCCTCAGAGACTGTGCGGACTTGGACTTGGCCAGCCTCCCCTGCTCCTCTTCAAGCATTAGTTGATGGGACCACTGGTGTCCTTACAACCAATGATGCCATGTGCCACACTCCTCTGCAATTATTGGTTGCTAGGCCCATTGGCACCCTAGCAACCAATAATGGCACATGCTCCCCCTCCCCTGCAGTGTTTGGTTGCTAGGACTGTCAGCGTCCTAACAAGCAATGATGTCAAGTACGTGCCCCACTTCCAGCATCACAAGAGGACAGAAGAGTAACTTCTTCCATCCATACCTGTAATTTGCTTCCCCTTATATTAGTTGTCTTCATCATAGTGCCCCCTTACACAAGTTGTCCCCATTAGAGTGCTCTCTTACATTAGTAACTCTGATGGGGAACATTAATGTAAGGGGATCTCTGATGCGGACAGCTAATGTAGGGGGGCACTTGTATGGGGACAACTAATGTAACATGACACTCTGATGGGGGAACACTAGTGTAAGGGGGTCTCTCTAGGAACCGCTAATGTAAGGGGGCACTTTGATGGGGACAACTAATGTAAGGAGGCTCTCTAATGGGGGCAGCTGATGTAAAGGGGCACTCTGATTACTGGCTCCCGGTATCTCTGTCACTGTGTGACAGACTGTTAATGACTCAAACACAGTGTTGACAGTATGCTCCCCCCATACAGTTACTACATTTATACTAGGATCTGAGTCATAGCACAAACATTAATTCACTACTCCTGCACTAGATGGTGCTGGCCCTTTTTTAACTTGCATACCTCCTGCAGGTATCCCATTTTCTGTGGGACTGCCATGCTTTGAAAAATTTTGACCCATGTTCTTGGTGCCTTGTATACTGTAATGTCCTAGTTTTAAAGTACAATGCAAAATAATATACTGTTATATGTACTCCTTACATCTATGAATAATTAAACAAGTCAGAAGTAAGAGGCCGTTTTCCTTTATATATTATATTGCTGCCCACACAGTACTGGTGACATATTCATTTTTTGGTGTAACTGTATTTTATTTTGAAGGCATGTTTAAATACATTTAAATTAAAATTATTAAATCAAAACAATCCAAAATATAAACAATCAACAACCCCCCCTCAGCGGGCCGCGGTAAAATTATCAAACGTTGACCGGTCCGCGGCGATAAAAAGGTTGGGGAGCACTGCTCTATTTGACAGAGCAGATTCAAGTGAATTAATATATGAGGATAATGTGTAACTTCTGAATTTGCAAGCAGAATCAAGCTGATGCTACCTTTAGATATCTTCCCAGCACTAGTGTGAAGGTTGTAATTTGCTATCCTACTGCACAAGAAAAATGACTGACAGATGGTTAAAATCAACAGAGAAATACAAATGTATGGGGGTTTATTTAATGTAGAGACCCTCACTGCTGAACTCGCATATCTTTTATTACTCTTAAAATAACAGTAATGTTACAGATCAGCTGTAGGCCTCACTGTTTCACTAGTCTGAGAGATATATTCATCACCATGTCTTACCTGCTAATTGATTTATTCAGCTACGTGGCCAGTCCACATCACATCCAGCCTGGCCACCTACCTCTCGCTGGGCTTAGTCTCACACTACTTGCCTGAGCAATATATTATTTTCCTAGCTGGAGGCCTCTGTTCTGAGTGACCATGAGTTCTGAGTCGCCCCAAGTTCCTAATTAGTTCTTGTATCCTTAGTATTCCAGTGACTTTGTTATTCCAGAGCATTCCTGTGACCTCAGTTTCTCCAATGATCCCTGCACCTATGTGCCTACAGTGACTCTAACCATTGTGCCCTCTTGTGACTCCAGTGTCTCCAGAGATCCCTGCATTTCTATGCTCGTGGAGACTCTAACACTCCTGCCATTCTCCCAGACAGTCTTGCTACTGTGCAAGTCTGTGTTTCCAGTGCCCCAATGCTTCCAGAGACTTTTGTTTGTGTGCATCTCAGTCTGTCCAGTACCTTCCAGAGTCTCTTGTTCCAGTGACCCTGGAGCATTCTCTGTTGTCTGGTGACTCCAGAGCTTTCCGTGCCACTGGGTATTCAGAGATTACCCCCGGGCTGCAAAACTATTGCTATTGTGAGGCTACAGTCCTAGTTTCCCATGGCAACAGCTCATGTCAGCAATTCTGTTTCACAGGAAGTTCAGACCAGATGTTCTATTTACCCTCCCATATACCAGGCAGGGAAAATGGATTCCAACAACTGGACTGATTGTTTAGAGGATGGAGCAGTAGATGATAGGTATCCCGAATACCAAGCAGGTTAAATGCATTCTAAAGATTAAACTGATTATTTGGAAGTTGAGCCAGAGGATAACAGTTATAGATATTCCAGTACCGGGTATCCTTATTCTAAGAGATCTATCTCAGTTGTGAATTCCAATACTGATGTAGTGCTTCCTGCTTCTGTCTCCACCTCTAGGGCCACATATTAATCTTGTGACTCTGAGTCTGATGGGAACACCAAATGACTGATATCTACATAGTCTTGCAGCCCTAATTAGAGAAAATTTGTGGAAAAACAACTCTGGAAAACCATTTATACCTGGACAAAAGAAAGAAGACTCCCCAACTAAATGTGATTCCTGTACAAGATCTGTTAGCTCCCAGGTTGCCTCCTGCTACTGATCCAGACCCAATGACTCAACAGACATGCTCCATATATGTCCCTGAGACTCAGTGCCTCGAGTCTGCCTCTAAGGCCCAGCATCCAGAGACAACCCCCTCGGATTCTAGGTTTAGTTCTTCTGCATTTAAACCAGCCTTCCCTGGATGAACTAATGTTTATTTATGGGTAAGTAGTGAGTTCAGTAAGAGCTGTGCTTTGTAGCCTGAATTAGGGCTGGATGAGCACTGAGTGTAACCCGTTTGCCGTGATGATTGCATCCTTTGTAAGTGAGACAGATCCAGACCCCACTGCAAATGTTGAAACTCAGTGCTCATCTACACTTCATATTTTCACATCCACACTTCTCATAGCAGCTTTAGGACCACTATTTGATTATTTTAGTTCATTTTCCAAGAGCGCAGATTTTTGTTGTAATCAGTGCTCATCCAGCCCCAATTCAGGCTGCAAAGTACAGATTTTCCTGAATTCACTACTTCTTATTGTTGCACAAGCCCTGAAGAAAGGGGAACATAATTCCCCTCAAACACATTGGCTAACTCCTACATTTCCATTTAAATAAACACCCTAGACAAGCCTTCAAGCGAGATGACAATTTTTAAAAGAGTTGCTCCTAACCACAATCCAAGACTTTTGACTTTGCCTGTGTAGCCCAAGACTTTGCCAGTAGCATGCTGCCCTGGGATTTTACCAGTCCCACGTTTTCCCAATACTTTGCTAGTGCCATGCTCTTTTGAGACGTTGCCAGTGCTACACTTTCCCAATACTTTACTTGTATAATGCTGTCCCAATACTTTGTCAGTGGCATGCTCTTCTGAAAATTTGCTAGTACCACACTCTTCTGAGGCCCTGTTAGCTCCAACCTCTTTTGAGAAATTCCCCCAGACTGACTACTTGTAATCTAGAATCCTCCCATCCTTTTCCCCCTATATCTGAGGCCTCCAAGCTACCTTCTATTTTACAGCTAATTAACCAGTGTAATTACTTTAGCAAAAGCAATTGTTCTGGCATCCTTTCTTTTGCTGGGAGGTTCAAGCACCACTCTGATACCTATTCTATCACAGTGTGCCCGGATGTTGCTTTTGTCCAAGTATGTCCAGATACAGCCTTTGACTAGACTTGCCCAGGTGTTGCATCCATTTAGGCAAGTCCTAAGAGTACCCATGCTCTAGTGTTGCCTGCACTCTAGCATGTCCCAATAGTGGAGGCACCCTTGTAGGCTAGATGTTTATGGATTCTTAGGGGCAGTGGGCTTCTATATGTTTCTTTGTGCTCCTGGAAAAAAAACCCCTGAGTTTTCTGGGAGACTCTTATGCTCTTCTGGAGAATCTCGAGGACACTTGGTTTCAGCAGCTTGAACTTGGTCCCCAGTGGGCATTGTTCTGTGGTAAGCTCCAGTGAAAGGGTTCTGACCTGGCTCAGTTTTGCTTTATAAGCTCCAGTTTCACTTTCACATTTTTTTAGGTTATGATTCCTCTGAGCATCACTCCTTGGACATTGGTGTTCTTTAGATGGAGACATAATTGAGTCTACTGGCTTGGTTCCCAGTTATATACTTGGTCTTGGAGATTGCCTAGTGCTAGGTTTGGATACTAAGAAGCTCCCTGGTCCATCAGTTTACTTGTGCTTACATAATTAGAGAATGCAAAGGCCACTCGGTGGTGGTGGTGGCGGTGGCGGCGGCAAAATCTTCCTAGTTCTCTACTTATTGTCTCCACCTATGTCATCTGCTGCTGTTCCTTCTGTCTGCCTTGAATCTCACTCTGATTGTCATACTCCTAAGTTGGTAAACGACCGTTCCCAAGGAGGCCGGAGGGTCCTAAAAGGGGGAGTAATGTCACAGATCAGCTGCAGTTGAACTGTTAATTATACGTCTACAAACATTCACTTGTTATATGTGTGTTCTGTGTAGCTCTACAAACCTGCACCGTGTGTTCTACAAACCTGTTGACTATAGTTAACTGCAAGGCTGTTATGTTATCTGCAGTTCCACAAACATGCAAGGCTGTTCTGTTGCCTGCAGTTCTACAGACAAGTAGTTCTCTCTTGTGTCACTGTTGCAATACTCTGAGAGCTATAGGCATTGCCGCTTGATTGCTGAGTGATGTAATCATCTGCAAGTCCTGTCTCCACCCAGCCTGGCCATTAACCTCTCTACTTAAGCTGGGCTCAGTCTCAAAATCCTTACCTGAACAATAGTTTATTTCCAAAACTGCAGGCCCTTTTCCAGTAATGCTCCACCCCTTCCTGAAAGTCATTTTTCACCAAAAGCCCGGCTAAGGAGAACCTGACAGAAAACAATTGTGGCCAAATTTCAAGTGATAGGGACCAGCCCCAATGACGACACCAGTACCACAAAAACCCCAAGGAAATAAAGACCAAGGAATCATCTGGCAGAGCCCGTGTGCTGTATACAGTGTACTCACTCTTCAGAGGCAGGGACATGGCTGCCATGGTTGTGGACCTGGAGTGGGCTTTGCAGTGTATTCAAAGACAGGGATCCTCTGACATGACACATTAAACAGAATCATGTGCTTACAAGAAGGAACATCCAAGCATGGCTCTGCTAGGATTCTGACAC
This sequence comes from Nanorana parkeri, assembly GCF_000935625.1. Classification (NCBI taxonomy): domain Eukaryota; kingdom Metazoa; phylum Chordata; class Amphibia; order Anura; family Dicroglossidae; genus Nanorana; species Nanorana parkeri. Next base: position 956,150 of record NW_017306351.1, on the reverse strand, counting down.
TGCAGGGCAGTCACAGTGAGATTATTAATATTTCAATCAATTGAGAAAACCTGCACTTCAATGCTGACTGGAGTGACTTCTAAAATTTAATATCCAGCCTTAATCTACAAACAGTTGTTAACTGAAGAAAGAAAAAATCTCACTGAATAAGTTGTGAAACAGTAGAGCTGTGAAAGATGTCTAGTCTCTTGAGGACGCTATGCTAAACTGAGCAGGCTAGTGATGGGAGAAGCTATAGGCCCTAGGGGCTAGTGCCATGTTCTTTTGCATAGCATCATATCCTCTTGTAGGCAGTAGTATAACCCATGGTTCACTGCAGGGTTATAAAGTATTTCAGTGGTGTGTGATACAATATACAACTGTTTAAATGTTTCAAAAATAATAACTTTAGCAGTCAAATCCTAAAGCAGCAGTCACTTTATTCAGTGCGTAAAGGATTCCTTTCTTTACAATCCTTTTTAGAATATATATAGCAGTAGAGGTGAGTAACAAAAAAGCATGACCCTTCAAAGACACACATACCCTGTACACCTGGCCAACTACTGCAGCAGTATGGAAAATTATTTTTATTGAATGTTGTGTTTTGTCTCAACTCCCTGCCTCCTACAGAATATACATAATATTTATTCAATTCACAATGGCTTTTTATACTCTCTATGTGTGACAGGAACAGTTGTCTTATATCATGCTTTTTATGCCCAGGACTGTGAAGGCCACGTTTGACCTTGCTGACTGCTGAAGTTGTCTTGAGGATGAGGTCTTACTACCTAATGTACCTACTTCTGCTGATTTCTGTTTGTACTGCATGGGCTAAAGATGGAAATTCATCTCCTCAAAAACAGCAAAGGAGAAGGAATCATAACAGGCGCAGAAGAGTTTATTTAAAGAGTTCATCTGGAAGGCAGCAACTGATCCAGCCGTCTCCCATTCCAGTTCCTAAAACAAGTGTTCCTTTGTACGATGGAGATGATACTACAGTACACATCTTGCAAGCAGTTCTAGGAGTCAAAGAGCAGGCACCAAATTACAATGTATTGCCAGGTAAGCAGTGTAAAATGCAAGCAAAGGTGGGTTTGTCTTGTATTCAGTGTAAGGATAGCTATACATATGCAAATTCATGAAACTAGTCAAATGCTGACCAATCTGGACATTCGGGTGAGGTTAAAAAAAGCAATACGCCTTATACACACGGTTGTTTGTTTGCATCGTAATTGCTTCTCTCCCATGCATGTCAATTATGATGGCAAAAGCAGCTTGATGCAACTCAGAAGGAAGTGAGGATCAGGTGAAAACTAGGGATGGGGTTTGAATTTTTGGTGTTGCAAATGTACCAGCCTCCTCCCTATAAAAGTCAGCTCTCCCATCAGCCTTTTGTCAGCAGTAAATAGGGACAGAGATGACAGTCAAAGTGATTTTAGGGAAAGATAATTTCTGTTGTACAGTGCTACATGTGGAAATACACCAGAATATGCTGATATGTACTGATTGTATTACTGAGATGTAATTTTGAGCTGTAGGTGACGATGTAGTGCAATGTTAGTTTTCTATATGCATACATATCTATGATACACAGGAAGTTCTCTCTGTATGCTGCATAATGCTGTATTCCTATATACATGTATACAATGTTCTTCCAAGTAAGTAAAACTTAATGCAACATTCCTCAAGATCTCAGTGCTTCATGTAAAAACATAACCAATGCCACATAAAGAGCTATACAGTGCTATGTGCTGCATAGTGCCATTGCTACATTACAGTGAATTTCAGTGTGGTGGACTAGAGAGAGTGGAGAACACCACTACCCCCCTCACCCCCATTCACTGTGCTGTTCAATGCTCCATTACTGTGAATTGCATTGTGATGTGTACTAGGGCTGCAATCAACTAATCAAATAATCAATAATAATCGATTATAAGAATAGTTGCCAACTATTCTTATTATTCATAATCGACTAATAAGACCATGCTTGGCTTTAATAATTCAATAATCAGCTGCAATACTAACAAGTATTGCAGTTGAGTATTTATTCATAAAGTGCAAAAAAGTGCTAATAAAGATTTCACTATAAATTATTTAGAATGTGTTAAACTGCTCAAAGTCCATTCTTTAGTGTAAACATTCTCCTTCTCCCAGCAAATTATTAATCAAAGTGCATATAGTGTGTATAAATACAAAATTGATGTTTATCTTCCACCAAAATCTTTTAAATCGGAAAAAACATGTGTTCCTCTTTTATGTTGTCACATAATCTGGGAATCCATGCAGGATTTTCCTTTTGTTCCATGTTGCTTGGCTGTCAGCCTATTGTGTTTCACAAGGCTGCAGCCAATCTGCACTCCTCCTCCCCTATTTACCCTTACCTCACTTGTTGCTCTGGGTTCGACCAACAAGTATTATCCCTTGTGTTAGACCACTTGTGTTCCTTGTGACTTCTTGGATCCCTGTGTCACGACTGCTTTAGTGGCAATTGGGATTCACAACTGCGGAGTTTAGCACGCGTTTGGTGGTTGGAGACGGCTTCTCAGGTTCGAGTCCCAGGCGTCACTCCCAATCTTAAACGGGGAGTTTGGGACTTCTCCCCCCCCCCCCCCCCTCCCCGGGAGAGTCTGGATTTATCCTGGAGTTTGTGTTCCAGTTCCAGGACTCGGCCAAGAGATAACACACACACACGCAGGCTATATTCTTACACTCCTGTTACCCTGTTGGCATGTCTCGTAATGTCCTGCAGTTGGTTCAAAGTCACCCCTTTATTTTAGACTTTTCAACGAATAAGAGGCAGTCTCCAATACACACCTACAGGGCGTTATTAAGATTTAGATATTTTTTAGAATGTTCGTTTTGGTATGAGTTTTACAACAATACCATTTTGCATATGCATTATGTGCGTATGTTTTTTACACATATATATTTATGTTCATTTGCACGTATATGCACACACATATATATATATATATATGTACATATCTTCTGTGTTTCCTGGTTCTCCTTGTACCTACATTTCCTATGTGGATCTGCTACCCCCGTACCTCTGTGCAACGCACGTCCCTTGTGCGTTGTTGTAACTTTGTGCTCCTGGTAAACCTTTTGCTACGCACCTTTTCCATGTACCGCTGTCTCCAGTGTCTCTGTGCTGCTTCCCTCTTTTGTGTATCGTGTGCATTTCGTTTTGAACCTTTAGTTGTGTCCCTCTACTTGTGTACAGTGATACTATCCTATATTTCTTGGCTTCAGGGTTCTTCCCTACCTGTCACTGCATCCAGTACCCCGGTGCTGCCACTAGCCCTCTTAGTCTGTGCGGGTGTGCTAGAGGGCCGCAACCTGGAAGATGTCCGGCAGCCAAGCATCCTCCCCATTGGAGGCTTTGTAGAAGACCAGGCCCATCTTAGACTCTGCACCTCTAGTGTGTCCCTGATAATGCACAGACTATTAGTTCCTAAGTCCCCAGTGACCTACATCCAAGATATCACTCCAGTCCATGACTCCAACCCACTCCTGAAGACCTGGAGCTCTTGTGCTCTGGTGCCCCGGTCCACAGATCGTGACATATATGTGAAATATATATATAAACTTAAATGTGGATGTTTGGGCTGCAAGACTGCATGTGGTTTGTCATTTTAAAAATACGACCTAAAGAGATTGTTGCAATACTGTTAATTCTGTAACATATTCCTTCACTTTATTTTGGTCTTTTTCCCTTAAAAGTTTTCCTAGAAAATTAATAATATTACACTCATGCAGTGTGCACAATAATCCTTACAGTGTAATGTTTAAAATATAAACTTTGCTTTTCTTTTGACTTCTAATTGAATATGATGAATCTATTTTTTACCCAAAGATAAATGGAGATGTCGTTTAGTTTACAAGAAATTGTAGAAATAATATGTATGTTATGTGTATGATTTTTGCTTTAATCAAAATCTGACAAATATAAATGTAACATTTTTGGGGTCTTTCCTAAGATAAATGTGGATGTGATTTAGTCAATGTGGTCAAAAATCAATTGTGTAAATATTATGTATATGGTGTGTAGCATATTCATTCTGTTGTAATCATAACAAAAAAAAATCATATTTTAATTAATTTTGTTCCTCAAATGCTAAAAAGGGATTTAGTACAACACAGCCCACCAGAAATAGTAGAAATAATAACAATGCAGTGTGCACAATATTCCTTCCTTTATATAGCAGTAAAAAAATAAATGTTTGTGTATATTTGGCCTGAATAGCTGCCTGTGTTGTGTCACATTTAAATGCAGCCTATTCCAATAATTGAAATGCTGTCTATGTAGTCTGGATTTGTCTTTCTTTTGCCATGTCATATATACATTTAGAAGTGGATTCATATGATGAAAAACTAAATGCTCTGTGTCCTTTTCAAAATGAGTCCTGCTTCAAGTGATTAATTGCTGACCGTCTAATATTTCTGGCATTTGTCTTAATCCATTGTAAGTTTTCTTTTTGGTCAGAATCGCCTTGTCTCTCTTTCTTCAAATACAGCCTACTAAGAAAACTTTCATGATATGCTAAGTGCCTGTGCCAAATTTCTTGCACATGACAAAATCTAGTTTGATTTTTTTATTTCTTGATCAAAATTGCACTCTCTCTCTCTTCCCCTCCCTCTCTCCCTCCCCCTCCTC
>NW_017306351.1:929028-950469 GCF_000935625.1 Nanorana parkeri | reverse complement strand
CCTTCTCCCCCTTCCTCTTTATTTCTCTCTCTCTTCCCCCTCCCTCTCTTCAAATGCAGCCTACTAAAATGTTTTCTATGATGTGCAGTATATTTATTCTCTATTTCTGGCTTTTGTCTCTGACATAAGCTATTGTAACTTTTATGTCTTGAACAAAGGGGCCTTGTCTCTCTCTCTTCAGTTGTAGCCTACTAAAAAGGCTTTGATGATGTGCAGTGTCTCTGTGCTATATTCCCATTTCTGACATAATCCAGTGTGCTTTTTTCTTCTACATAAAATGTGCCTTGTCTCTCACTCTCTCTTTCTCTCTTCAAATGCAGTCTATTAAAAGCCTTTCATAATGTGCAGTGTGTCTGTGCACTATATCTGTCTCTTGTCTCTGGCATAATTCACCATATTTTTTTTTATTTTTTGATAAAAAACAGCCTTGTCTCTCTGTTCAAATGCATCCTACTAAAATGGCATACATGATGTACAGTGTGTCTTTGCTATTTTATGGCTCCTGTCTATCACATAACAGACTGTATTTTGCAGCTGTAGACTGTAATTTTAGTTTTTTTAAACTTCCCTTCTCTTTCCTCTTACTTTGCTGCCCAGCAAAGCTGCCTACATAGTCTCCAGACACTGTGCTATATAACTGGGCCTGTAATTTTTATTCCTTTATAACAACTGTCTCATACCTGGAATGTGGGGTTGTGGTTTTGAAGTGTGTTTGTGCGCTCTGTGTTGACCTTGTATTTAACACAAACTGCTAAGAAACATGTTTTGCCATTGTTTGGCCGTTGAGCAATTTAGCTTTATTTGTTTTAAAAAGTGTAAACCTTCTGATAGCTGTTAGATTAGTTATGTGTACTACTTCAACTTATAATGGTCAGATAAATATCGTATCTACAATAATACTTACCAGTAAAAATTATGAAGATAAGAGCGCATAAAACAATGTATTACACATATGCTGTAATGCCAAAATATGGTGTTGCTGTCTTTGTCACAGAGAATCATACGTTGTTTTCTTTTTGCATTGGTACAAAGTCGTCTTATATGCCGGCAAATACGGTAAGCCCAAAAGTTTTGGCATTAGGTTATTATCAGGTTAAAAGTTTGTTATAAATGAATAGAAGTTTGCAATGATGCTGTATTTTATATTGCACAATAATTGGTTCCAAGTTTTCCATTTTTTTTTAAAAAACTGTGTCCTAATTCACAAGCCGCATAATACCTCAAAGGCTCCAGGGAAGTGTAAGTTTTCAGTGTAGAATGATAAATCCAAGAAAAACTCAAACAGTGGTTGGCATATTATAGGATGGTGTCTATGATGAAGAGTTTGGAAGCTGAAAAATATTATGTGTTTATGCGCCCATGGAATTTGATATTTTGGGTATCTTCCTCGGTATTAACTTTTAATTAGGTAGCACTAGCAGTATGCTCAGGACTCAGTGGCCATATAATTACCCTTTACAGTCCACATGACTTATCACTTAAGGTATTTTAGCTTAAGTGCCTAAAGTAAGGCCCCAGTCACACTGCGCGATTTGCATTTTCCGCGATATCGCGCAAATGCTTGCATTGCAAAGAATGGAATTGCGGCAAAATCCACTCCAAAAAGGGTCCTGCTGTAGCGACGCATGACCCGCGACAGCAGGACCCTTTGCCCCATTTCCTTGCATTGGAGAGCGATATTGTGCGGTAAATTGCCGCGATATCGTGGGATAAATCGCTCAATGTGAACGGGGCCTTAAGGGTATCCCAAGGCTTAGCAAAAACTACATTTTTACAGAATATTTCCACCAAAATTGATATGTGTACATTCGTTTAATGCTGGCAGAGCATCCATTAAAATTATGCAGTTAGCAGGAAAAAACCCACAAACTTTAGTGTTAATTTATGAAAAGCATACTGTACCTAAGCATTAGGGATGCACAGATACTTTTCAAGTACCAGTGCAGATACTAGGGATTTTCATGAGAACTACCAGGGTTGCAGCGGTTGCAGCTGGGACCTGGCTCTGGCGCTCCACCACTGTCCTGAAATCATTAGTCTGTATTGATTTAGAAAAACTGTCACATGACAATAAACAAAAATGTATCAGTACTCATACTTGTAAGTACTCGGCAAGTAGCAGTACTCGTACTCGCAAAACTGTTATCTGTGCATCACTTTATTTATATTTATAAAAACAAAATCGTACATTAAAACAGAGATGTACAAATCCCAGGAGCTCCATGTGCTCCTTACAAATGACAGCTGGCTCCTAATTTTTGAATTTTTCTCTAGTCTAGTCTTGGAGCTCAAAAGTATCGGTACATGTATTCGTACTTGTACCGAGTACTGTACTTGGTATCTGTGCAACCCTACTAAGCATGCTAAAAAAAACGTGGCTCTCTATTTTGTTTCAGCTTTCTTTGATGGTTTTTATAAATCAGCCCCTATATTTGCTTAAAGTTTTGAAAAAAATATCCTCTTTCTCTAATTATTTACTCATTTAGTGTGGTGCACTAATAAGAATTGGCCTCTTCTGGAGCTTTCTAAACAATTGAATTTTACAATAGTATAAGCCACTATTTAAAATAAGTTGTTTATGCAACAGATAAAGTTACAGAGCTAATTTTTGGACTGATATTTTTAAGTTCATGCCAAGCCTGGAAATCCAATTGAACAAAGGAAGTGCTGCAAATGTAATTCATATGATCAATAAAGACTTGTTTTCATTTACTTTTTACCAGTCTGTGGTATTTTCTATAGACAATAATGTGATTATTGTAAGTGAGGTAACTGCTCAAATGAAAATAATTCATAAGTATGCACCAGAAAATAATCTTTATAGATGCATGCTGATCTCAGTACACATTTGTTTCACTGTAGTGCCAATTGATATAGGCTGCCAATTAAAATAGGGTATATGTATACCCTTTCCCCCGCATGGAGGCAGCATCATTCAATGTGTATATACACACACAAACTATGCAGTGATGTCATCATGCGCTGCAACAATGCTATCACGTTGCGACCTTCATTAGTCTATTTTTAGCGCTAATGCTGCATCACTTCCAATTTCAGAATAGTTAAATTAACCCTTTCTTTTCTCACATTATGAGGGATATTTTTTTAAATCTAATTATTCTATATATTAATTTAATATTATTGACCATGATAATGTTTTCACATCAATTTCGTTTTCTGTTCATCGAATAATTATTTATACTTCTATTTACATACACATTTATTTATCATAGGGTGGTTTGCTGGTAATCCCTTGAGTAAGTACCAATCATGCTTATGTCTCATTCTTGTTCAGTTTTTGTTTTCCTCCCACTCAGTAGAGACTCTCTAGTTCTTCTTTTCACCTTTCTATTTGCCACTTCCACATGAGAGTTTGGATATCCTCTTTATAGAAATCTGGCCTTTAAATTTTCACATTCTTTTTAAAATTCTTCTACTGATGAGCAATTCCTCCTTGCTCTCATGAATTGTCCTGTGGATTTCCCTTTTTTTAAAAATGTTTGTGGGTGATGGCTTTGCCAATAAAGAAATCTGTTAATAGATGTAGGTTTTCTATAAACATCAGTATTTATTCTCCCATCTTCATCCTTTTTATACTTAAATCCAAGAAATGAATTGATGATCATGTCATTTCACTTGTAAAAACATACTAATAACATCCCCCTTTCAGTTGTTGCACAAATGCCTTGAATGTTTCTTTGGTTGCATTCCAGGAGAAGAATAAACCATCTATAAATCGAATTCATATTTATATATGGGATGTAAATCTTCAAAAACTTTTGGTGAATACTATTGTCTTCTCCCACCACCCCAAAAATAAATTGGCATATGTAGGAGTGCAAATAGTTCCCATTGCTGTCCCTTTTTTGTTTATATATCATCCCATTAAATAGGAAAAAAATAATGTTCCAAAATGAAACGCAAAATTGCAGTATAATTGAAGTACAAATATTTATGTTTTTCAAGATGTTTTCCTCTTGTTCTCAAAAGATATTCACAAGCTTTTAGACTTTTATACCCAAGGGCTGTCTGATGTTACTATACAGTGCCTCAACATCAAGGTTTGCTATAAATGTATCTCCTGTTACTACCAGACCTTGTAATTTATTCACAAAATCCCTTGTGTTTGCTGAATAGGAGAACTATGAATTCAAAAACAGGTGTAGGATCCTATCCACATATTTACTTAATCCTTCTGTGAGGTAATGATTTGCAGAAATTATTGTCCGGGTGGATCCTTTTCCATTTTTATGGCTCTTTGGTAAAGAATAACATTTTACCATTCTCCTCACCATGAATTTATACTCAAGTTTCTCTTCAGTTTATCCAGATATTCCTGAGTGGGATCTTCTCCTAACATTTTATAACTTCTCATCTCCCAGAATTTTTAAACACATTTTAGGATATTGTTCTGTTATTCTCTTAGTGCCTTAGACACCTTATAAGACAAATTATGTTTCCATTTTCCTCTTTACCTTTTCTGAGAGTTGTACAGCTGTACAGTTGTACAGTTGTACAACAGTTGTACACCTGTTCCAGATGGCACATATTTTGCTCTCTCTGTGATGACAGGATGAGCTCTGCCACTTAGTGTCACGCCTGAGGGACACCCCTGATGAAGTCACGAGCTGACGTAACGTGCGTAGGGTGGAGCTTGGGAGCGAACCGTGCTGACAGAGACTCTAAGGATTGAGATTTCTCCAGTTGGAGTGCCTGCAGACGGTTTTAATATTCGATTCAACATTGTTTTTATGTAAGTAACATTTAATGGTGTGCACTATAGAGGCTTCCTCTGTTTGCAATATGTACTCCGGAGTTTGAGAAGAGATGCATTGCAGAGCCTGAGTCACGATTACTGGCCGACCTGGTGTATGGTTACTGGGATGTAGGGCAGAAGCAAGGAGAAGAAGGGCCGGACATCCTTCAGCTCTTTAGTAAATAACCCCCTCAATGTAATATGCAAATCAGAATAAGGCAAATATAATATCTGTTCTAGACTTTGACCTATCCAAGGCTGACCATTGTTTTTCTTTTGTGTATTGAATACATGTTCCCAGGAGGGCCTCACTGCTGGTGTTCATGGTTTTATTGCATCTACCCTTAAATTGACACTGAATAGTACTAAGATAGATAGAAATCATCACAGCATTAAAGCAAATAGTATTTATTTTAAGATTTATAATGTTCAGTGTGTTTGAAGAATATCCATTTGCAAGAAAATATTTTTATTAAATGTTCTCTGTTTCCCTCATTTTTTTTTAGTAAAAAGAGGCCATTGCATGGTGAATGGAATGGTAATGTATGACAAGACCGTCTGGTCACCCAAGCCTTGTGTCACCTGCATGTGTTCTAATGGGAAAGAGATCTGTGATGAAACAATCTGCCCTTCTCTCAGCTGCTTTAAAACCGTGACCAAGGAAGATGAATGCTGCCCAGTATGCAATGAAATTGGTAAGAAGTAAGTCACTTTAACAACCACTTGCGGCCTGGAGCAATTTCTCACTATTTGCAAACACATGATATACCGTATTTGCCGGCGTATAAGACGACTCGGCGTATAAGAAGACTCGGCGTATAAGACGACTCGCGTATAAGAAGACTCGGCGTATAAGACGACCCCCTACTTTTTGTGTTAAAATATAGGTTTTGGGCTATACTCGTTGTATAAGACGAGTATAGCCCAAAATAATTTTTAAATGCACCCACTAACATCCATGGCGGTATTCCCGAGTGTTTTCAGTACCATAAGCGGTAACCCCGAGCCACACACGGGATTACAGTCTCTTACCTTGTCTGCAATCCCCGCTGTGTCCTCTGTCTTCCGTTCCTTGCGAGCGGGGTGGAACCAGCAGCAATTTTAAAAGTAAAAAAAAAAAATGGAACAAAAAATGAAAAAATAAAATAATCAGACCGCCAGGGAGGCTAATCTGTCAGCCCGTGGGATGTGTGGTAATACTGTATGTACAGTAGAATCGGTACATACAGTTCTGAATTTCTGGCTAGAAAACAGCTTCAAACCCCCAAACAATCATATATTTTCTGAAAGCAAAGGCTCTATAGAATAAAAAATGCTAGTTGTAATGCACGGTATTTGTGCAAATGTTTATTAAACCATTATTTTTAGGATAAAATACACTAAAATTAAATTGAGTCCACAGAAGCAAAATACAATACCCAGTTTTGTCATAAAATATAAAAGATGGGGTCACACCGGGTAAATAGATACCAAACATGTGAAGCCTTAAAATTGCGTTCATTTGTGAAGTCACAAAAAAATTAAATACCCCAAATTTTCCATAGGGGACACTTTAAAACTTTTACCTCTCATTACATTAGTGCTAACAGTTATTAATGGCTCTAGAATTATTGCTCTCACTCTGACGTTCACAGGGATATGTAGCACAATTTTTATTTTTGCACGTAGGCTCACCAACGCGTGTTTGCACATGTATGTGCGTGCACATGAGGAGCAGGGGAGTTAAAAAAAAAGTTTTTTTCTTTTTTACATTTTTTTCTTTCTTTAGTTTTTAAAATGTATGTGCGTGCACATGGGGAGCGGGGGACTTAAAAAAAAAGTTTTTTTCTTTTTTACATTTTTTTCTTTCTTTAGTTTTTTAAAAATTTTTAAACACTTTTTTTTTTTACACTAACCTTATTGCTATCACATAGGGGGATAACAAGTCCCCTATGTAATAGCAGATAGAGTGTGACAGGTCCTCTTTAAAGAGATATCAGGGGTAATGTCGCCTAGGGACCCCAAAGAAGCTGAGGAAGCAGAGATCTGCTAGCCCAGCTTCTTCTCCTGGCTCTAAGAGCTGGAGAATGTATACAGTGACATCGGAGGTGATGTAATACACATCACTTCCGGGTCCAGTGATCCAGTGAGGAGAGATCAGCGGCCCCGGTAGGGGGAGCGCACAGCGCCGCACCGTACAAACGATCCAGTGGCTGTATAGACGCCGGATTGCTTGTACCTGAACAGCCATCTCCGGCTGTTTAAAATGACACCAAGATGTTTAAAATGACACCAAAAAATGTTCTTGGTTTAACCACTTCTGCGGGCCACCGTATATGTACGTATTGCGGCCCGTTAACTAATACCAGGTGATCCTTTTTACCAGCTTTTTTTACCAGCTCACCTTATACAGCAAAGATTACATCTAACAATTAAAACTCTGATAATATATCTTCTGAACTGCAACATCACATGACACAGGATACTAGATATAAGGCAAACCATATCCGCAGTCATACAAACCTTGCATTTTAGTCATTTTATGTTTTTTTACAGCAACAAAATCGTTGTTATTGAATTCCCCTGGTATTTCATTGTGTTTATAGTTTATATTTTTATGGTTTATACATAGATTAAAAAAAAATGTCTGTGTTTTCAGACATTGCTCTACTTAAAATAGACAATGCCACAGACATGCCCCAAGTGGTTCTGCCAGTAATCCGGGAACAGGTTTTAAAGTTACATCGCCAAAACTACCTGCCCTCTGTAAAACATCTTTTTGACCTCCTACTCATTCATATGCTAAAATATTAAAGGGTTATTAAACCCCTGGTGGTTTTTGCATATATCTACTGCTAGCAAGCAGTAGATATATGCAAAATGATAAAAAAATAAAAAAACTTTTTAAAAGAGTTAATACTTACCACGTGCTACCGTCCGAACATCTGAAAATGTCACTGGTGGGCGCATGCGCAGTTCAGATGTTCGGCCGGGAGACGAGGAGAGACACAAGGTAAGTATATGGAGCAGCGTGCACCTGCACAGACACCGTAGGACATGAGAGTAGAGGTGGACAGGGGAGTCAGTGCTGGATTGGAGACCCGCAGCAGCAGCGCTGGAGGGACAGCTCAAAAGGACAGGAAAGAAGAAGATGATCGGATTAAGAGACATCATTTAAGGTAAGTCCTTACATTAGCATTGTGGCGGGGGACTTTTGACTTTAATGTCACTTTAGGTACATTTTGCTTATAGAAAGTCTCCCAACCACCAATGTATCAGCAAATTAAAAAAATATTAGTAATTATTCTAACATAGGATCATTGCAGGAACATGGGAGATTTCAACGGTAAATTACTTCATTCATTTATTTTTTCAAGTAATTATTGTATTTACAGTGTAACCATGTGGGTTAGAAAAAAATCCCAGAGTGTGATAACTGGGCTGATCGGAATCTGGTTCCATCATAATTGTTTATTTAGTATAATTAATGTATTGTCATTCTTTTTGGTTGGGGAGGGAGCGAAGAAGAGATAACTTTTTGAACTTTTGTTTTTTATTAAGGCTGAAATCTAAGCAGATATAAAAGACCCAAATGTTGCAGATCTGTATTCATTAACACACCCTTAAATGCAGTTTTGGAATGGAACAGGCTAATTTAAAGTGACACTAAACTCAGGAATTAAAAATACATTCAAGTACCTTAACTATTAACAAAAATTAACCTTACTTGTACATCACTCAGCTGTAGATGCGCAATTCATGTTCCCCATGGTCCCTGTGTGTGTGTGTGTTGTAAAATAGATTAGGCTCCCTTGATGGACTACAATCTCAACACAAATTAGTAAACTAAACCTGAGATTGTAGTCTATCACAGGAGCAAGCTTGGAGTGATGGCTACTTTACAACATACACAGGGATCACGGGGAGCAAAAATAGCCTCCTTACAGAAGAAAGGACGGTGTCACCACAAAGTCAGAAATGATTTGAGGATCTACAGCTGAGTGATACACAAATAAACTAAATTTTTGTTAATAGTTAAGGTACTTGAATGCATGCTTAGGGTTCAACTCCTAAGGTTATTACCACTTTAGCCTTTTTCATTCCCTCTGTAGTAGATCTTAGACTGGAGGAGGTAGAAGCAGTACAAGGAGCCAATGGGTTGTGCTGCAGTGCAAGGAACATGCTGATAGAAAGAAAAAGAGAGAAAGAAAGAAAGAAAGAACGAAAGAAAGAAAGAGCAAAAGGACACAGAGATAAGCTCATGAGTGTGCTGCTTCTACATTCACTGTCCAGTCACAAGCTTTGGAGGGACAAGACTTGTAAGTGTTACTTAACTGCAGCAGAGAAAATTTAGCCATTTTGCCCTGCCAGACAGTGATGTCATCTCTCACATAGATCACTAGATCACACCCCCTCCTGCCCCACAACATAGTGAGCCAGCCGCAATGCGATGCAGTGCGTCCTGGCCAGAATCGGGTCGGAACGCACTGTATCTGGTGTGAATTAGGCCTTTAAAGAAGTCAGTCAGAGTACAGGATTACACCAGGCAACCTGGGTAGCTTCTTGGTTACTGATGAATGCCACTGCCATGGAATTGTCAGGATGTATTCTCACTGCATTATCCTCTAAACAGTGGGTCCAATGCAACAGAGACAGTCTTATGGCTTATATTTCTCAGAATGCCTGCCCAGCTAGAATGACTTGCATCCATGATTAAGACTGTCAAGTGAAGGAGCAGGAAGGACCTGCCCAGAGTCAACATTGGCAACTATAGCCAACTTAACAAGGATTTCTTGGTCTCCAGTCAGAGACAAGACTTTCTGTCCAAGGAAAACAGAAACTATACAGAGGCAATGCAGTCACAGATTTTTTTTGTAGTTGCCAAATGTATACTAAAGCTGCTAAATTTGACCTGGGTGTCCAGGTTTCAATGAACCTGAACACCCATCTTACGCTTTTTAAAACCATTTCAAATTGCTTCTGAAAATATTAGTATCTGCAACAAAAATTAACATAGTTGCAAATGAGTAACATTTATGTACCATAGCACTAATTTAAAAAAAGCGGATGGCATATGTTTTATCTAATTTACTAACATTATTTTAAAACTGATCTCTAGGCAGATATAAAAGAGACACCAAAATTCAGCTCTGTAAACCATCAATATATACTTATTGTGTTTTTAAATGCAAGCTGTGAAAGTACCAGAATGTAACCTGATAGCCTCTTGTATAGCAAATCTGGAGGGTCGACAGGAAGAAGCAGTACCAGGAGGCAATCAGTTTATATGCTGATAAAAATCATGCTAATAGGAATAGAAAGCAAAGAGAGCTGAACTAATCCCCATGCTGCTTCTCTTTTCACTGTCCAGTCACAAGCTGGGATTAGTCCTAGCTCAAAGGAAGTGGGTTGAATGATGGCGGTCAGCCAGCCTGAATACACTTAGTGGAAGAAAAATTACCACAAGGGAAAATCTCTGGATTAAAGCAAAAGCTAGTTTTGTTTTCTTATTTTTATTTTATTTATTTGTTTTGTTTCCTAATGGTCTAGTCGTATTTATATCGTATAAAAATATAATAAAATAAAATATACATGTCAGAGTCTGCTAACATAACTTAACCATTTTATGCCATGTTGTCTTTTTCCTATAAAAGAACCTAACAGCATATTAGTGGACAATAAGATTGAATTCTCTGGTGACTTTCCAGAACTAGACGACCGCAATAATATGATTTTATTGAAGACCTTGCTTACTCAAGTAGAAATAGATAAGGTCAGGAAAAAAGAAGAAAATAGCAAGAAAATGGGAAAAATAATTAAGAAGGGGCAACAGAAAAAGAAAAACGAGGGGAAAAGGCCAGAAAAAAAGAAAAAAGAAATGGCATTGAAGGATAAAGAGGAAGAGAGAATGGAAGAGGAAAGAAGAAAAGCATATGAAGAGGAGGAATTGAGGCTAGAAGTGCAAATGAAACTGAAAAAAGAAGAGGAACTGAAGAAAGAAGAAAGGAGGAGGATTAAAGAAGAGGACAGAAGCGATGAGGAGGAGAGCCATTTAACTAGAGACTGTAAGCCACAAAACAGAGGAGACTGTGACCAGAAAGAGGAAGAAGAAGATGATGAGGATGATGAAGAGGATATATTAGATGTTTTAAGGGTCCCAAGGAGGCGTATTCCAAATGTGAACAACCATCCTCTACCCCCTGGATGTTTCATATCAGAAATTACTATAAGCTGCTCTAATGCTAAAATGACAGGAATTCCTCCAATTTCAAATTACGATGTCAAAAGCTTGGATCTTCTAGGTAAGTTATGCTGAATACTACTAAAGCTGATATATTTTATTAAAACTGCTGGCCAGTAAAAAAAACAACAACATTTAATCCAGTTATGTATTGCTTATAAATCTTTGAACCCAACACCAGCCCAAATCACTTCCTTTAGGGAAATCTGGCCATACACTAATGTTTTCTCATTCAGCCCTGTGGAGTGAGAAAAAACAATTGATTTCCCCTCTACACCAAACAACGTGGATGAGGAAATCCCCCCTGCTGGGCTATTGTACTCACCCGCACACCCGCTGCTGTCAGAGTACCCCAACAGTGCCTGCAGCTGATTGGCTCCTTCGACAAAAGTAAATTGAAAAATGTACTTTATTGAATAAAGGGGATTCGAGTCCTGTTTTTAGGGGTCTTGTTGGAATGCATGCTGTGCATCCATGTGACCCCAGGGGAGGAAGAAAGCTGGGAGGAGGTAACTGTAAGACTTACCCCTGTGACCTGGTGGTATGCATCTGCATGCACGCCCCCGTCAAATTCACCAGTGCCTAAGTTTCCACAGTGGCCCCCTCTACTGAAGCATCTATAGGTAGGTAAAGGAGGGGACGGTGACTGGAGGAGGCAGGCATTTTAGAGGCAAAGAATCAGATTAGATACCTGCACTCCTTTTCTCAATGTTCCCTAAATTGACAGGAAACTACTGAGGTAGATGTGGTGGAGTTAAGATTAGTACTCTACTGCTCCTGTCTTTCAGGGGGCAGATCCCCTCTTTCTTGTGCTGCGGGAAAAGTGCTAGAAGAGGTAGCAATATACAGTATAATAATGATTGTATCTTATTATATTTTAGGCAATTTAATTACATCAGTTCCAAAGGATGCATTCAATGGAATGCCAAACCTAGAAATGATTAATCTCAGCAAGAACAAACTAACAGCCACAGGTATAGATCTGCATGCATTTAAGGTAAGCAACATGACAATAAATGCCTATTGACTTTGAAAGCAATTCCAGCCTTGCAATCATAGACAATGTCTTTGATTACACAATATTTAGGGTAGATAAATGAAAGGAAAAGAAATCAGCAGCATAACAGTATTATTTTACTTCACAGATTTAACCACCCCACTCTTTATACCTGGTAGCTAGAAAACAGAACACTGTTAAAAGATACAAGAACCACTGATGATTCTTAACTGTCTGATCATATTGGTACAGCTTTTAGTAGTATAATCAAACATAGGGTCTACAAATCAGAGACTCCATTCAAAATATTTTTTTTCTGTTTTTTTGGTAAAAAAAAAAGGCATTTTATACAAACTGAAATGATGAAAGAGAGATATTATAAAGTCTAAGGGGTATATTTTTTAAACAATTCTCAGGGTTATACATTCATACATTGCATGTACATTAATTCTGTGTGAATGGCAGTAAAAATGAATGTTATTAGTATATTTTCTTTTCAGCTCAAATTAAATAGCCAGCTGTGCACTTTTTAATTACCTTATTTTAAACTTAATACTCCACACAGTAACTTTTCACCTTAGCCTTTCTCTATTTTGTTTTACCTTTTTTTAACATACACTCATATTTTACTTCTTCTATACAGAGAAAAAGGGTACACTTTTTCTGCAAGTCCCAAACTGGTGTTTCTCCTCTGACTAAACATATATATATCTATATAGATCTATCTATATAGATATAGATTGCAACTTCATCGCAAAATTATAGCTAATTATAGCAAATTTGCCTACAAACGTCAGGTGGTCATAATAATGCAAGATATCTTTCCAAAGTGATGGGAAATCTCCTAAGACAGTTGTCACTACAAGAGGTGTTTCCACTTGAAGATTTCCCTTTAGCTGCTTTACTTGTAACAACTGTAAAATGTTGGACTTCCCATCACTTTCAGTCCAGTAATAATGGACAACAGGACCTAAAGAGAGGGTAAACTTTCCAAGAGGAAACACAGACAGCAACAAAAAGGTAAAATCCCTCACATACAAAATATACAAGCAACCCCAACAACAGAACAGTCACCTTGGCTGAGAAAAAGACTTGCATGGCTGCTTGTAAAAATTAGCCAAAAGTTGCCAAAAAAGGGATCAGAAGGGGCTTAAAAAGGCACCCGGTAAAACCTAAAAAGTGTGAACAGCAGACCAAGTCGCAGTCTTACATTCATATAAACCTGCACAGAAAAACATGCAGATAACAGTGAGCAATTGCCATGTGATGCACAGACGCAGAACACATGGATGGCAGCACTCATTGTTCAGTTTGTCAATTCAAAAACTGAGGTGGTTTGTAATCAGTCTTGCAAAAAGTCACATACTGTATATTGTAGTAACAGCCATAAAAACAAAAACAGTCATATGCGCTACAGTTTGAATCACTGTTATATTTATCACTACTTTAGCTTTCATGCTGAAAACATTATTTCGTAGTGAACTCATGTAATTTGAATCCAAGTTCTCTGTGGTGTGTTAAGTTTAATGTTTGTATTCTCTTTTGTCTCAAAGCCACTAAAGGATCTAAAACGTCTGTACTTGGATGGAAATCTCCTTGACCGAATCCCACCTGAGTTGCCATCAACCTTGGAGGAGCTTAAAATAAATGAAAACAAACTTGGAGGCCTTGAGAAAGACAGCTTGAAAGGTATCAGGAAAAATCTTCAGATTTTCTTTTCTAGTTTTAGATGTGGTGATGGTGAGAACCTTTTTAATTGGTTTTTATTATGCCTGTGTCACTCTTAGGAAGAATCATCTTCACTATTTTTCCTAGTGACCATTTCCTGTGAGGCAGAATGTGAGGGGATATCAAAAGTTTTAGGGCCTGTGTCAATGGGCTTTGGGCTTGTTGCAATAGCATTAGTTCGAAATCAGTTTGTGATGTTTGTGAGACCATTCAGAATAAATTGACAGGTACAATAATTGACCTGCAGTTGACCTCCTTTTGACCTGCTTTAAGTGGGTTTTGCACTCCCTTACACTTGTATGTGCATCAGGGCTGTATTAACATAGGGACGGGTGGAGCTGCCGCTCCAGGCCCGCCCCTGCAAATAGGTCTGGCCGACCTGGAACACCTCAGTATCTGGGTCGGTGACCAGCCGCAATCAGGCAGCGGCAGCACTCTATCCAGGCATATTAGAGGGCCGCTCGCTCCTCACTAGGGCCCCGCGAACAGCCCTCTAATATGCCTGTATAGAGGGCCACAGGCAGTGACTGGCTACAATCTATTCAGGCATAATAGAGGGCCATTCGCTGGGGTCTCTCAGTTTCCCTGAGAGGCCCCAGCGAGCACTTACTGCCATGGATGGCATATTATTAGCGGTCACAATTAACATGAATTGCATTGTCAATAAATGCCTGTTTCCTCAGTAATCACGGTTTGTGCGCAAGCGCAAATGCTGAGGCTGGCAAGTCCGACTTGCTCTGAGTTCCCGACAGGACAGCGGCCCTCTAAAAAGCCTGAATAGAGGGTCGTTGGGCTGCCTGATTGCTGCAGCACGTCATCAGCACTGACTGCCCGGAGCCCACACTAATCACCCAAAGCACGCACTGACCATCGCACTGACCACCCAGAGCACGCACTGACCGCCAAAGAGCACGCACTGACCGCCAAAGAGCCCGCACTGACCACCAAAGAGCCCACACTGACCCCCTTAGTGCCTGCACTGGCCACCCTAGAGCCTGAACAGCCTCCTGAGAGCCTGCACAGCCCCCCCCTGAAACCCTGCACAGCGCTCCTGAGACCCTGGAGACATCAGGCCGTGAACCTGAAGCAACCCAGAGTATGTAGCTTTAGAGTATTCTGCATTGCTGTATAAAGCATTGCTGGGATTCTTAGTCCTCTATAGCTGATGGCATTATTCTGCAGTGCTTAACAATGTATTGCTGGGATGTGTAGTTCTCTATAGTTGGCGGTATTCTGCATTGCTGTGTAATGTATTGCTGGGATTTGTAGTTATCTATAGTTGGTGGTATTCTGCATTGCTGTGCTAATTATTGCTAGGATTTGTAGTCCTCTATAGTTGGTGGTATTCTGCATTGCTATATAATGTATTGCTGGTATTTGTAGTCCTTTATAGGTGGTTGTATTCTTCATTGCTGTATAATATATTGCTGAGATTTGTAGTCCTCTATATTTGGTGTTATTCTGCATTGCTGTATAATGTTTTGCTAATATTTGTAGTACCTCTGCAACTTGTAGTCATTGGCAAGCTCACAGCTGCAGCCGGGTCCTGGCACTCCACCACTGACTCCAAGCTGTAAAGAGACTACAAATCACAGCCCGGACAGGAGGAAGAGGGCCCTGGTGACCGTCAACATTTCCATAAAAAGGCCCACTGAAATCCTCAGCACCAGGCCCGTCCTCTTCATCCAGTCCTAATGGGCATGCAAAACTCACTTGAAGTGAACAAAAACCCATCAACATGGGTCCTTACAGTTGTTAGCAGAACAGGAGTAGAGGTGAAACATTATAATGGGGCCACCTTTTCTTGTGACAACTGTCAAAGGTGGGGTTTTCACCTATGTTGTCACATTCTTTTGTATAGGAAGTAAATTGAATGCAGGCAAAAATAAAAAAAACTCCGGAGGTTCTAATTTCCCCCCACTGTACCTACATTTTTATTTCAAGAAAGTGGTGGCTGAAATTCTACTATGCACCACCCAAAAGTATATTTCATTATCTGCATGCACCACCAGTATTTACTTATTCAAGATGTTACATTTACTAGCTAATACCCATATGTTTCATTTTTCTTTTATTAAAAGAGAACCATGGTTAAACCTTTTCTGGCTGTAGTTCTCTTTATGGTCTCAGGAGGACATTTATTAAAGTCCTCCTGTGACCCAAAATTCAGCACATAGTGGGTTATTGGCAGCTATATGCTGAGAGTGCAGAGTCGCACTGTAGCTATAAAAGATCCCGACAATATTGTCGGGATCCACCCCGCTGCATGATTGACAGCTGGCTCTGCCTCTCTAATCAGGGCTGGAGGAACGAAGAGGGAAGGGGGGAATCCCTGACTGACGGTCACCGCTCTCTGCAGGGAGAACATTGTGAACTGAGCTATCAGCGGTATGTGATAGCTCAGTTCTCGATCTTTAGAGCCGACGTGTGACACATATAGTGTCACACATCAGCTCTAAGTTTCGGGAGTGTATTTCACTCTCCCCATAATTTTACTTTAAATTTTCACAGTTTCAAAGCCCAAATTAGCTAAATGCATTGAAGGTGCATTAAAACAAAAGTGAGCAAGTTCAGTTTGTTTTCTTTAAGCAGTGGTCTATTTGCATAGGTCCCGCAAACACCCTGCAAAACCAGAGCCAAAGCTCTGCAATCAGCAGGGAACATTACCTTTGTGGATTGCAGAGCTTTAAGTCTGAGTCAGTAGAGGTGTGTTGAGCCTGTGCATCCCCACAGAGAGCAAGGACCCACTCTGCAGCTGCTGGCAGGAGGCAGGCTTTTCTACTCAGGCTGTAGCTGCTTTATAAAGACGATGAACTGTAAGACATGGAGCGCCTTTTGTTTTGATGCACTTAGATTGTATTTCATTGATTTAAAATGATGGTTTAATTTGATTGTAATGTCTGATATTAAAGCAAAGAACAAATAAACTGGAGTGGAAAAAAATCAAATTATGAATTGTAACAAAATTTAACAACATTAATCTAAACTTCTGACTCAAAGTAGTTACTTATATTTACATTGTTGAAGAGATTGATTTAGATCTATGGAGAGTCAGATGTAAATGGTCATGTATTAATTGACATCAGATTATCCCCAATCCCTTGCGATCAGGTTTTGTTTGGTTTTCCCGACCTGGAAACAATCAGTGGTAATTGGATGTAAAGGGATGCACGTCTGTTTAAATCTGACTGCCTGTAGACTAACATAGCTTCCGATCAGATCTGCCAACAAGCTGACAGGTGGACCTGATCAGACCGCTATCTGAAGGGGCCTAAGTGTGTGAGTTTGTGTCTTTAAGAACTCCCATAACCCTGTATATTATGCTCATTGAGGAAGACATCAAAAAGATTTTAAAATTTATCAAACCTCTCATCTAGTACTATATCCTTGGGGTGGGGGAGCCACATTTTCACTGCTTTAACAGAGAAGAAAGGTTGCACCTCCTTTTCTCTCATTTCTAATTGTGTCCTTGTGTCTTTTTCAGGAGCCTTAGAGTAAACTGTGTATTTCAGTTAATATAGTTGCCTTTGATATACAGTACATGTGCAGTGTGATCATACCTCCACTTAAGTGCCTATCCTCCAGGGTGAATAACCACAACTATTGTAATTGCTTTTTATAACATGTCCTCCAATGCATTATTGTAGTTTAAAACATCCTTTTTATGGTTTGGTAACCAAAACTGAACTGCACATTCAAGATGAGGCTGAAAAATTGTTTTGTAAAGAGGAAGAATTATTGATTTATCTCTTGAATGTATGTTAATTTAATGTATGAGAATATTCTGCAAGCTTTGTTAGCTGCAGATTTGCATTGCATGCTATTGTATTTTTACCACCCAAGAGCAAGGGTGTATTTACTGTGAGACAAACAAGGCGTTTGCCTTGGGCGGCACTTTACAAGGGGGCGGTGAAAAATGCCGACCCCAAATCAAAGAGGCAAGCCGGGCGCACAGAATCAGGCAGCCTTGGTTGCCTAATCAGTTGGGTGGCGGTGGGCCCTGGCAACGAGATGCCGGGTGAAACGGAGGCGGGGCCGAGGTAGATGCAGCCCAGCCGGCGGAGGTTGCGGGTGGCTTGAGAAAGAAGCTTCGGGCGGCTCCAGGCTGGAGGAAGAAGCGTACTAGAAGTAGGCTGGGGAGCTGCTAATAAGAGGAGCAGCACATCTACAGGGAAATAGACCCTGCAGAGCCCACCATAGATCCTGCACAGCCCACCTGAGTGTCTCTGTGCAGGGTCTATGGTGGGATCTGCAGGGTCTGTGGTGGGTGCTGCGGGGTTTGCAGGGACTCAGCTGGGCTGTGCAAGGTCTATGGTGGGCTCTGCAGGGTCTATAGTGGGTGTTGCAGGGTCTATGGTGGGCGCTGTTGGGTCTATGGTGGGCGCTGCTGGGTCTATGGGGGGCACTGCATGGTCTATGGTGGGGTCTGCAGGGATTCAGGTGTGCTGTCCAAAATCTATGGTGGGTTGTGCAGGGTCTATAGTGGTCTCAGCCTGATACCCTGCAGAGCCCACCAGAGATCCTTTACAGCCCACCTGAGACCCCGGATTCCCTGCTACGCTAATAACGCAACCTGTCAGATGCAGCATAAAGCGATTGACAGGTTATGCAAAATGTGCTGAGTTTCGTCTTGCCTAGGGCATCACGAAACCTAAATACACTGCTGCCCAAGAGCATAACTGAACCTCATATGCCATTCTCCTATGCTGCATCATGTGTCAAATGTATTCCCCTGCACAGTATGGTATCATCCACAAAATCTGAAACTGAACTTTTGGTTTCAACCTCAATATCATTAATAACTAAGATAAACAGCATTGGCCCCAAACCTGGGGTACACTGCTCTCAACCCTAGCCCATTTAGAGAATGAGTCATTTATCATTACTCTCTGGACACATTCCTGTAACCAGTTTCCTATCCATGTACACACAGTTTTAGACACTATTTTATAAATAAAACTTTGTTTATGAGGTGCAGTTGTGGATGATTTAGCAAAATCATGATATACTACATGTGCCGCCCCAATGGGGCATAGAATATGTTATAGAAGTTAATATAGATAGAAGTTTTACATGGTTATTTCCCTATATCATTTTCTCATAGCTAAATTCATGTGTTATCCTATGCTGCCATCTAGTGGCCTTTTGTTGTAACAAACATGTTTTCTGTAATTATTCCTCATGTGACGATGTATTTCCCCCTAGTGTACGCCCCTTCCTTCTTCCTGTGTGCAGTACTTCCTGTGTCATGGCCAAAGCTAGCAAGCCACATGTAACAGGACACACATATAATCTGCACAGTACGTAGGAAAGGCATCATTTTCTGACCGCACAATACTATAACCGTTCAACTGCTGTTCCTATCATCTGCTGTAACCCTGATGTTTAAAGAATAAACACCTCTTTTGAATGAATCGGTATTGACGAGTTCAGCTATCTGACGAGGATTGTCCGCAGTGAGTATATCTGCTTATACAGGCCAGGCATAGAGGTCTCAGCAAGGGATATATTTCGCTATCACAATGATCGGAGTCAGAATACTACATCCACTATACTTCATTTATCAAGATGTCTACTCACTTCCTCATAGAATGTAAACCGGTTGGTCTGACAAGAATGTTTTTTTCATAAATCCATGCTGGATGTTGCTGATTATACCAGTTACACAAACACATTTTTGAATATAGTCCCTTATATGTCCCTCAAATATTTTGCATACTATCAATGTTAGGCTAACGGGTCTGTAGTTTTCTGGCATACATTTTGAACCCTTTTTGATTGTCAGTACCCTATTTGCTTTATGCCAATCATCTGGTACCATTCCAGTAAGTAGGCTGTCGTAAAAAATTCAGATATAACAGAGCTAAGCTTTCTGAGGACTCACGGGAGTAAGCCATCTGGTCCTGGCAATTTATTTACCTTAGCTTTTTCTAATTTGTTTTGGACCTGGATTTTAGTCAGCTACAAAGGTATATTCAGTGCATCATTGTTTACATTTCTTTACATTTCTTTTGTTTACATCAGCATTCTCCCTGTTACATGTGATGGGAGGGTAACAGGGAGGGTCTATGTGTTATATGGCCTTTTTACTATTAATATAGTTGAAGAATTTTGGAGGGATTGTTTTACTTATTGTAGCAATGTTTTTGTATTTGATTTTAGCTATCCTGATTGTACTCTTGCATTTCTTGTTGCTATTTTCACATGGTCAATTGGATTAAAAATATGTATAAAATGTTTTATTGTAAAAAAAACTACAGGCAGTCCCTGGGTTACGAACAAGATAGGAACTGTAGGTTTGTTCTTACTTTGAATTTGTATGTAAGTTGGAACAGGTAAATTTTTTAAGTGTAACTCCAGCCAAAAAAAAATTATTTTTTTGTTTTGGATAACATAGAGAAGGGTTAACCCCCTGTAAAGTTTGTGTTGCTGTGTGTGCCCCTGTTCAGAAGATTTCACCTCACTTTCTGTCCCTGTGACAATTGGATTTTGAACATTTTGGGTTTAGCTTCAGTGGAGACACCTTTTTCCCATTATAACTCTTACAGGAGTGAATTTCCCTTCCTAGGGGTAGATTTCCTCTCGCTTCCTGTTGTCTTAAGGACAGGATTGAGATTAAATCTTTCTAATGAGGATACAGACAGCAGTAAAACCCCCACAGTGACCCGGAAGAAGAGGTGGGCACCCCTCGTCTGCACGTCTAACAAGAGCCAACTTCCTGTAATGTAAGTACAGCACTACGAACCAGATTCAAAAAGACGGGCACTCCTCGTCAGCACGAGTGTAGTAGCATTACAACTACCCCTACTGTACAGTAATAGCCTCCGTTTGTAAGTAGGAGTCGTATGTAAGGCGAATGTATGTAACTCGGGGACTGCCTGTATACATTTTTTTGCAAAAGGCTAAAATTCATTATAAATACCACATAAATATTCATTCATTGAAACACAAATTATACCTCTCCTTCTCTACCAAATCTCCTATTTTCCCCCTTTAAATGTCTGGAATGATCAATTAAAGTGACACTCAAATCAGGATTTAAATCTTACAAATGCATTCAAGTGCCTTAACTATTAACAAAAATGTATCACTCAGCTGTAGATCCTCAAATCATCTCTGAATTGGTGCTGACACGGTCCTTCCTTCTGGAGGGTGGCTACTTTTGGTCCCCATAATCCCTGTGTGTGATGTAAAGTAGCCACCGCTGCAAGCTCGATCGTTTGATGGACTACAATCTCATATTCAGTTTCCTAATTTGTATTGAAGTTATAGTCCATCACAGGAACGAGCTTGGAGCAGTGGCTACTTTACAACACCCACAAAAACAAAACCAAAGTATCCAGAAGGACAGTGTCAGCACAAATTCAGAGATGATTTGAGGATCTACAGCTGTGTGATACACAAATAAACTGTGTTAATGTGTTAATAGCTAGGGTACTTAAATTAATTTTGAAGGTTTAACTCTTGAGTTTTGTGTCACTTTTATAGATATATATAGTGTTGATATAATAGACGGAAATGTATTATATAAACACTTATAAGATCCTATAAAGGGGATCAAGGGAGGCTGTAGGCACCACGCATTTCATGGGTCAAAGTCCATTTCTTCAGTAGATGGCAGGTACATCTTCAGATTATACAAAAACAGATATTATTTACAAATCGAACATAACAATATTAAATAAAAATAATATAGTACAATGTTATTGTTCAAACATATTCACAGTATAAATAACATTT
>NW_017306351.1:897382-929009 GCF_000935625.1 Nanorana parkeri | reverse complement strand
GAGGGGCGGGGCGTAGTGTGGTCCAGCGTGGAGCGCACGCCGAAATCCGCGGTGCGTCTCCACGCAATGGAATGGGGCAGGCAACTTAAAGCCTGCGGTTCCTCAGTGTAGTATCGCTGCTGATCGGTACCAGGTCGTTGTGGACTGTCCATCACTGAGGAGCGCTGTCGATCACCAGGTAAGTCCTCACAGAGGGTTTGTTTTGTTCTAGTTTCTATTTTGTTGCTACTGGGGACAGAGTGTTTACAGGATATTGTGATTTCCCTAGTGAGCCACCATGAGTCCGGGTAGCCCAACTAGACAGGCACGAAGTTCATCAGAGAGGTATGTCCGAATTTTTGATGCAGTTTTTATTGTTTTTGCATAAAAGAGTGCTGACATGACTGGGGTGTCTCGTTAAAAGAGTGCTGACATGACTGGGTTGTCTCGTTTCAGGGGGAAGAGCCCTAGGTATAGGAAGCACAAGACTAAGTCACGTTCTCACAGGACTTCTCCTGCGGCCGAGGCTAGGCCAATCAGACTTTCTACTCATGGGTCGCCCCAGCTTATGTCACCCAGGCTACGGTCTAAGTTAGAGAAGCGAGCCTGTCTGCGATCATATGTTCAAGAATTACTGCAATCACAGGCCATTGTACCCGTACCACAACAGCAAAGAGGTCAGGGTATATATTCCCCGCTGTTTCTAGTGCGGAAAGTTACCGGCGGATTCCGACCGGTCCTGGACCTAAAGAGGGTGAATCGGTATGTAAGAGTGGAAAGTTTTCGCATGGAGTCAGTGGAGACCATCAAGGAGCTGGTGAGGCCACGGGATTGGATGCTCACCGTGGACTCTCGTTTGACTTTGCACTAGTGGCGCCCTTCATTTCCGCAATTAAGCTCGCATTGGGCTGGGAGGAGGATCCCGTCCCCATGGATAAGCAAAGGAGATTTTTTCCAAATATCAAAAAGGAATTGCCTTCCTTTCCACTATTCTTTGAAATCAAAGAGATTATTGAGGAGGAGTGGGCAAGGCCGGACAGAAGGGGCAAATTGCCCAATCGCATGTCAAAGTTATATCCATGTCGCCCCTCGGATGCCGAATTGTGGGATACTACTCCTAAGGTGGATGCAGCCTTACAGAGGCTGGCTAGACATGTACTCTTGCCTTTAGATGACTCTGTTTCGTTCAAGGATACCATGGACAGGCGACTGGAAGTGGATTTGAAAAAGATCTACGCCACAGCAGGGGCGTCATGCAGGCCTGCGGTGGCTTTGTCCTCAGTCAGTAAGGCTATGAGAGTATGGATTACAGGTGTGGAGGAAGCGTTGCTTTCCGGCATGCCGAGAGAGAGCATCGTTGAGTCCTTGGGTGATTTGAAGTTGGCTTCGGATTTCGTGGCGGAAGCATCGGTAGACATGGTACGTTTAGCAGCCCGCCTGATGGCATTTTCCGTGACCGGTCGCAGAGCTCTGTGGCTGAAGCACTGGTCGGCTGATGGCGCTTCAAAGCAGGGCCTGTGCTCCATTCCATTTGCAGGCAAGGTGGTGTTTGGAGCCCCCCTGGATGAGGCAATAAAGAGAGTGACAGGGGGTAAGTCTGGCCTGCTACCTCAGGACAGGAAGAGACAACAGCAGCCCTTTCGTCAGAACAGGCGGTTTAGAGAACCGTTTCAGGAGGCCAGGGCTTATAGGCACGGAAGAGAATTTTTTCGAGACGCATGGCGTGGGGGGCGCTCAGCCTACTCTAGAGGGGCAATCTCAGCCTACTCTAGAGGTGCAAGGGCAATGCCAACTCAGGCAGCCAAGAAGACAGAGAAGCTGTTCTGAAATACGGCCCGCCCTGTCGCCCGTAGTAGGGGCTCGTTTGGCTTCTTTCGGGCGGATTTGGGCGGACTCCATTCAAGACCAATGGGTCCTGAGGGTTGTGAACAACGGTTATCAAATAGAGTTTGCCTCCATGCCTCCAGGATCATTTTATGCGTACTCACGTCCCAGCCTCGCCAGAGAAGCGAGCCTGTCTGCGGTCATATGTTCAAGAATTACTGCAATCACAGGCCATTGTACCCGTACCGCAACAGCAAAGAGGTCAGGGGATATATTCCCCGCTGTTTCTAGTGCGGAAAGTTACCGGCGGATTCCGACCGGTCCTGGACCTAAAGAGGGTGAATCGGTATGTAAGAGTGGAAAGTTTTCGCATGGAGTCAGTGGAGACCATCAAGGAGCTGGTGAGGCCACGGGATTGGATGCTCACGCCTACTTCCATGTCCCGCTTGCAAGCGTCCACCAGAGGTTCCTGAGGTTCACCGTGGGTCACGAGCATTATTAGTTCCGATGTCTCCCTTTCGGCCTGTCTTCAGCCCCGAGGGCATTTTCAAAGGTGTTCGTGTCTCGTGATTGCTCTTTTGCGCTTACAAAGAGTAAGAATCTTCCATTATTTAGACGATGTCCTGCTTCTGGCCCAAACGCAACGAGAGATTTTGCAACACCGACAGCTAGTTCTGGCAACGTTTCAAAGGTATGGCTGGTTAGTAAACTGGCAGAAGAGCCAGTTAGTCCCAGCCCAAACCCTACAGTATCTGGGAATGATATTCGATTCAGAAAGATCACGGGTTTATCTTCCACAGGAGAAGGTGGCTCGAGTCATCCGGCTAGCCGGACGGCTCATGGCATCTTGTACTTGTGCGGCACAGCAGTGCCTCTCCTTCCTGGGCATCCTTTCATCTTCCATCCCGGCGGTCCCATGGGCTCATTGGCACATGCGCCATATGCAATGCTCTTTTATTCAGCAGTGGGACAGGCAGTCTCTGTCCCAGTTGATCTTCCTCCCAGAGGTAGTCAGGAACAGTCTGCAGTGGTGGCGCAATCCACAGAACTCTTTCATTCTTACCAAAAGTCTCCTCGGTGTTTCATTTCAATTGGGAGTCGGTCCTCCCGGCCCTGAGGTGTGAAGTGTTGTCTTCTGAGGATGCGTATCTTGGGAGATTGGATGTAGTCACCATACTCTCCACTTACATGATGAGAACGGAGAGCTTTCGTTCCACCGAACCGTTGTTTGTACTGCCCGGAGGCCCGAAAAAGGGATCGCCTGCTTCCACAAGGATCTTATCCACATGGGTAGTGAAGGCTATCCAGTGCGCTTATAAAGCAGCGGGTCTTCCCCCTCCGCAAGAGATTAGGGCGCATTCTACAAGGTCACTGGCTACGTCTTGGGCAGCCTACGCTAAAGTTCCAGTGGAGGTCGTCTGCAGAGCAGCTAGTTGGTCGTCCTCAAATACCTTCATTAGACACTACAATGTAGATGTGTCTACCTCTGCGGGTGCGGCCTTTGGCGCATCCGTACTCTCTTCTGCGGGATCTGGGGCTAATTAAATTGATTTTGGCATGTGTTTTTTGTTGCTAGCTATGTCCCATTAGTATGCCAACATGAGGTGAGCCAGGAAAACGGAAAATTGTTATCACATACTTACCGTAATTTTCCTTTCCTGGCTCTCCTCATGTTGGCATAGCTACCCTCCCATGCCTTCGCTCGACGTGCTATGGAACACGTGTGTGGTGGGAAGGGGGGGCTTTATTCTCTTGTTAGGGGTGGTCCTATTGGGAGCCGGGGGCGGGGTTAACCCATTAGTATGCCGACAGGAGGAGAGCCAGGAAAGGAAAATTACGGTAAGTATGTGATAACAATTTTCCGTTATTTCACCAGAGAGCCTAGAAGA
Organism: Nanorana parkeri; assembly: GCF_000935625.1. NCBI lineage: Eukaryota > Metazoa > Chordata > Amphibia > Anura > Dicroglossidae > Nanorana > Nanorana parkeri. The sequence goes on along the minus strand of NW_017306351.1, from coordinate 925,317 downwards.
GAATAGGAGGGGAGACACAGGAAAAAGGAGAAAGTCACCCTCAGTTCTCTGACTTAAGCAGAATATTAATACAATAAATTATATAGTGCTTAAAAATGTAATATCATGTTAAATTCAACCCAAACAATTCAATACTAGTTATTTGCGCTTACCAGAGATACCATTAACTTAGAATAGATAAAATAGACTGGGATAATTCCTGTTTAGTGAAACTGTGGCAATCATAATCTCCGAAGGCTGGGTTTACACCTAGGAGTATCGAATATGTGCGTTTGTCGCACGTTTTTACAGCGATTCACTGTAAAAAAACGCGCGACAAGAACGCGTTTCCGAGGGCTACCTGGCTGTATCCCAATCGATACACGCGGCAAATATGCCCCAAAGAAGCTCCTGTACTTCTTTGGGCATAGGGCGTTTTGCAGCGCATTCCTACGCGCTGTAAAGCGCCCAGGTGGGAACCATGCCCATAGGCAATCATTGGTTTTCACATGTTGAGCGTTTTACAGAACGTAGGAACGCGCTGTAAAACGCCCAGGTGTGAACCAGGCCTTTATCTAAAGGGGGAGAGCCTTCTTATGGTGTTTGTGATATAAGACTTTTTGGTCAGGTTTTTAGCAAAGATATGTAAATCCTTGATGACTTCAAATTTGTACATATCTCCGAATGACAAAACTTCCCTCTCTTCTTTTGACAATGTATATATAAGAAGACAAATGTATAGATTTTTAATTCATTTCTTCTTGTGTTTTGCAAGGGACAAAGTGCTCCATACTCCCTCCTACTCTTCTGATTACTGTTACAGTGCTGCCTAAAAAAGGGACTTGAGACTGGCCCCAGAAATGTGTCATCTATTTATGTAGAGTTGAGGGGTATTTTGGCTATTTGGGGCTGACTGAACCTTGGGAGACACAAGTGACAATCTGACATGAGAGCTTGGGTAACAATCGAGTTATGCTACCAATGAAATTCTTATACTTTGTGCTCTAACCTATCATACACCTTGGGATTGTACCATCATTACTTTATTTAGATAATGTGTTATTTTGTAGGTTTAGGCTTGCGGTTTCTGTGGATCTTAATTTAAGAGGGGGCAGTGGAATTCTTAACTGATGAACTGTTTGTGGTAGGTGCAAGCAGGTGGCGGGCATACAATTGCATTACAGATTCAATGATAACAAACATCTGTGTGAATAAATGAGCTCATAACACAAACCTGAGAATATTCAGTTAACACAAAAATATATATATATACATTTACATACATTATACATACATTGTATTGCTACCTCTAAGTGTTCCCCATCAAGCAGCACATCTTCCTTTTCTATCAAGCATCTGATGCCATAGATGGAAAAATCTCTGTTCATAGTCCATCATTTACAATGTTTGGGAAAGGATGACACTTATTATGCTTTTCACAGACAACAATGTCTGCCGTCTCAGGAAGTGTGGTAAACATATCTAAGCATATTATGTAACAACAGTTAATGTACTTGAAATAAATATTTTTAAAGAAATACAGTACATAACTGCTGGTACCATACCCTCATACATACATCCTTAGATCTGTGTCACCCTAGCAGTGACAGCTAGCTCCGCCCAACTGTTTCCTATTGGTTGGCACCTGCTAGAGTCTTCTAGCAGGTCCTGGGCCAATGAATAACAACTGGGTGGAGCTGGCCGTGATGTAACAGCCGGCTCCGCCCAGTTGTTATTATTTAATGACAGATCAGCATCCCCAGGTCATTTGGGGACACTGATCTGTCATTACAACTGAGCGGAGCCAGCTGGGAGATCACGGCTGGCTCCGTCCAGCTGTCATTTGCGTGGCAAGCGGCCGGCCTTTGGCAAGCCGTTTGCCCTGCTTCGGCTCAGCTGAGCTGCCTGGCCACCTTCGGCGGCTCGTAGCCCGTACAGCAGCCCTTCAGTACAACTGAACCCATGGCCTCTGGCAGCCGGAGGATCAGCCGAAGCTACGGATGGATCCCTCGGCTCTTTAGTGAATAACCCCCTAAGACTTTGGCCTATTCTCTGACTACTCTTCCGCCTGTTGATTTTGTACCTCACTGCCCGTTTGTTAGACCTTGGCCTGTTTCTCTACTACTCTCCTGGATCCTGATTTTGTACTTCACTGCCTGTTTGTTGCTGACTCTGCTTGCCTGACACTGCCTAGCCTTATCCTTAGCCTCACTCCATTTTGGACTCTACCATCCACAGGTACCTTACAGTAGATAGGGATATTGGTACTGAGCTGGAGCTCATCACGCTAATCCTTATATGGATTTAAACATTCAGTAAATGCTATCTTCATAGCACTTAAATGGCGAGGATGTCCCTTCAAATTTGTATTTTTTAAAGATCTTTTTTTTTTTTCATTTATATGCTATTTTACACTACAATTAACTTTTGTGTTTATATTATATTTGTTACACTTAGAATACACTAATAAATGCCCATATTTAATACATCCTTAAAACACTGTGTTCTCTGCAAAGAATATTTGATCCCACTGAGTATCATGCAGTAAGGAGCGCAGCTTGTTGAAGTTAGCCTTTTTGAAATTTAGTGTTCTTGCTATACCAGCATAAAACTCTTTCCTGATTTTCTCATTGAGGCATACACCATATGACCCATAAAACAGCTTCCTTCTCTGTTCCACCATTCACCCAACCACATCAGCCCTTCCACCTCCACAGAATATAGCATACACCAGCCCTCTCTCAGCAGAAAGCACAGCATACACCAGCCCTCTCGCGACAGAAAGGCGTCTTCTCACAGCAGATACCAGCCTTTTCACAGAAGATACCTGCCCTATCACATATCAGACACCAGCCCGCTCGCTCCAGATGCCGGCTCTCTTACAGCAGATACCAGCTTTCTTACAGCTGCTCCCTAGAAGAACCTCACTACCTCTTTTGCCCTCTCCTAGAAGACACCAGCTCTGACAGAGCACACCGCTGATAACAGACAGCAGCCCACTCTGTCATACCTCAGCACCAGCCTCTCCCAGCAGACACCAGCTCTAATGTATTTGACAGCAGTCCACTCCCAGTTTACACCAATGTTCCCACAGTAGATTATTTTCCTTAATGCAAGCCTCTTGCAAAAACACAGCCTCTCTAACATCACTTCCCACAACCTTCCCTCCTCTGCCAACGTCGTGGCTCCAGACGATCCCCAGCACAGACACAGATCCTTGCAATATCCTCTCTCTCACCACAAATAAACAGTCTGGCACCCTGACAGCCCCCACCGCACCCCAGATGGCAGCAAACAGTCCCAGTACAACACAAGCAGACAGATAGGCAGCCTGAACTGCAGTCCCCTCCTGGCCTTGTCACTGCAGTAGTAGCCCAGCAATGTCCTCTCCTCCGGCAGCCCACACTGTGGTCTCCCGTTAGTGTTCTCTCCTTTCCTGCACCTCCAATTTTCCTGTGACTAGTGGGAAACTTCCACCTCTGTAAGTGTTGCAGAGCCACTGACTATTCATCCTGAAGGCTGCAGTCTCTGGAATACTACTGATCCGGTGTCCCTGAATAATAAAGACACGATATTCTTCTCTTAACAATGCACTAGAATTGCACATTTTTTCAATAACTATAGATTAAGTGGGTCACAATAAGACAGATCTTCGATCTAAATATACTGTAAAACATCTCTCGGCAGTAGACATTTTTAGTATTTGTGAACGAAACATTGATTAAAACCACACACTTTGTTCTCAGTGGTTGTTTTAGCAATATGTGAATTTAAAACAGGCATGCATAATATATACTTTTTTACAATGTCTTATTTGCAAACATTTTTTTTGTTATAAGGCTTGTACTGGATACTTCTTATGTGTCATATTTTCTAACTAATTTCTATTTTGTCCCCTTTACAGTAGAAAACGTCCTAAATTTTATTGATATCTGGCTCTTGATGGAAATAAATTGTCCACCAAGCTGAAAGATTTGACCACTGCTACAAGCTCACTTTGTTTAGAACTAAACGCAGAATATACTGGTATACAATTAGTGTGTGTGTAAAGCACCATACTTTTTCAGTTTTATAAATGTCTTTTGTTTCTAAGCATTTAATTCACTCACTATCAGTGGTATCCTTTCTGATCTAATTAATACCTTAACCAAAGAAGCAAAATATATGGAAATTGTTTCACAGCTGCCCCTAAAAGTGTGTCTGTGGTAAAGAAACAAAAAATGTGTCAGAAGGGCCATGTAGCTATGCCACATTAAAGTTTATACAATCAATATATCATTAAGCAACATTTTTAATAAGACTGTGAAAGCAACAATTGTACAATAAAAAAAGTAGCTGTCCCTAAAGTACTTTCTCTGTTCTAGATCTGAAGAATCTAGTAACTTTGGAATTGGAAGGCAATCAACTGAGTGAAGCAAATGTCAGTCCTCTAGCTTTGAAGCCACTGCAACATGTCACTTATATGCGTCTTGGTAGAAACAAGTTCCGAACTATTCCACAAGGACTCCCATCATCTGTTAAGGTAAACAACTCGACAAGTACATCACCTCTACTATTATTGGAGTCTTTATGGGGTATGGTTGATTATGAGCAACATTTCATGGTCTCAAGCCAACTATGTACCCCCTGTAACCAAATTTTGTATGCTGTTTTTATACCAACATAACTATGGTTCCAAGCACTTAAAACATTGATTACAGTGTATATGTGCTGCATAAAACCAAAGATATAATTCCCTAAAGTGGACCTTTACCCCCTTTGGCTAAAAGTCACCTCAGCATGCAGCTCTGCATGCTGATGTGAAATGATCTTACATTCATTAGTTTAACAAACATATTTTCATTTTACTTACAATTTCTTGTTTTTTACTTACTGGTCCTCTTTGGCACAAATGATGTAATCATGCCCAAGCATTGCATAGTGGTAGTGCATTGCTGTGAAATCTTATCTGTAATTTCATGAGATCTTAGGGAAAGGCATTTTCCTCCCCTGAAATGATGTGCATGGTCACATGTCCTAGTTAGAGGTTCCAGAAACTAAAGGGAGATGGATTCTTCTGACCTTAGTAAAAATGGCCACTGTGAGAAGAATGGGAAACCAAGACATTGTTATACAGAAAGTGTATGCACTAAGTGACAGAGTGTCAGACAGCATGCTCACCACAACAGAGCCTTATATTCAGGTAATGGAAGCGGGTGGCAGCAACAATTAATCAGCCCAGTGATTCCCACCTTTGCACAGCAGTTCAATAATTTTATCTTGGTGCTCCAGACAGCTTCCAATGATGTCATCCTGGCCATGCATGTGCAGCTGCATCCACTTTTTGTGGCACCAATTTAAGTAAGGTCACCCAGTAACAGGAAGCAAAAAGAGTATCAAAGATATTTGATGACATCACCGCCGGGATGCACATGCAAATTTGAGATTTGCAGTTGCGGCATCAACCTTGGTGAAAGAGTTCCAGCACACAGTGTGAAAGAGCTTGCCCACAGAAGAGAACAAAATAAAATAAAATAGCAATAATCTAAAACACAGGCGTGCCTTCCATGCACTTACCAGAAAGGAAAAACACTGCCTAAGCACAAACGCTTCTTTACCACTTGCATTTACAAAAATGCCCCTTCCCCTCAAACCACCAGAATGGTGTTCCCTTCATCTAGCTCACTTAAAAGCTATACAGAAGAGACCTCCACCCAGTAGAGTCTAAATCTGGCTGGGACAAAACAAGCTGTAAGGGAACACTAGGCCACTCCTTTTTATGAGAACAAAAGAAGAGAGAATGTTGTGTGTGTCCCCATGCTTATTTTCAGGTGTCCTAAATAAACATGTGTTGACATGGAAACAAATGAATAAACCTCTGCTGACAAGGCAAACTTTATTAATTTTTGTTTTCTTGAACAGGAAGGTTTAGGCACACAAACAAAGAATGCATAAAGATCCACATATTTTACAGCAGAAAATCAGCCAGGTTTAAATAGAATGAATTAAAGCGTATGTAAACCAAAATAATGCAATGCTCCTATTTGCTCCTTTCTGGTTTGTGGAAGTAGTATTATGCACTCAAACTTTTTTTTTCAATAATTAATCCAAATCAAACAAATATACATTGCCCAGCATTTCTTTACATTTTTACCCAAGCACTTACAGTCATCATGTTGCATTGTACTTTTTCATAGAAACAGTACAATGGGTGAATGTCGTCACCCTAGGATAGGTATGTGTGTAACTGGCAGGATCAACAGGTGAAATAAAAGGGGGGAAAATGCCCGAGAAAGTAACACTACTATCACATCTAAGGACTGGTAAGCTGCAATATATACATTTGTGTTGTTGGGTTTAAATATAGTTTAAGCATAAATATTCTGGCAAGTCCCTGGCATGTGCTGACTCTGCAAAGATAAGTCAAAAGTATATATCAGAAGCTATTGGAAGCTGATAAAACATGTACATATCGGGGTTAACTAAATTGTTGGGATCTTGCTGACTATAAACTTGCTTGTCTATATAAATCCCTTATGACAGTCCTGCTGTAGTACTTCTGTGATAAACTATTTCAGAACAGTGTACTTTTATTATATCTGGAAAACTCTAGAATTGTGTTTACAAGGTTCCAACAGAAATATTTAGGCTGACTAGTTTATAATGTAAGATTTCTCTAACTAAGGAGAATTATGCTATTTAGATCACCAAAAGCCATGACTTCTGCTTATTTTTACAATATTATTCTGCTGATTTTTCCACTTAGGAACTCTATCTTGAAAATAATGAGATTGAAGAGATTTTGGAAGAATCCTTGAAGCACACGGTGAATCTAAATCTGGTTGTGCTAAGGCATAACAAACTGGAAGAAACAAAAATAGCTGCATTAACGTGGATTCTTCATGAGTAAGTAAAATAGAAAGACTTAATAGGTTTAAAGTGATTATCAGCAGTTTGCGTCCAGCAGGACATTATTAGTAGCACATTTCAAATATGGTTAGCAGTAGAGTTGCTATTTTTCTTTTTTTTTTGTTTGACTACATTTTTATTGAAAGATAAAGATAGGTACAGTGATTAGACACACTCACAATGCTAATAAAAGATACAAGAGAAATATCAGTTAATACAAGTGCGTGGTATATAAGATTTAAATCGCGAATCCTCGCCTCAAGAGAGTCAGTTATTACACAAAGCATCAAATAAAGCACACTGCCATGTCTATAGTAACAGTTGAACCAAATGATATGCCTTACAAAGCTTCTACAAGTATTTCTGCTGAGATAATAATAGAAGCTAGGAAGAGAAAGAAAGAAGGAATCTATACCTACAGGGTGAAGGGATGTAAAGGAACAACTGGGAAATTAAACAGTGTAGTCTCAATCTATTCAGAGGATACAATCCAGAAAATTTCCATGGTATATCTGAGTCTCAGGGTCTCTAATTACGTTGAAAGATTATGAGTTTAAAAACAGATGTTCAGGAGTATGGAAACCACATCCAAAACTTTTTTATTTGGAATGTCCAAAAGACGAAAGCAATATTAGTAACAATAGCTAATAGTCTTACTGACTCAACAGAAGGACTATGCATAGTACGTGTGGGGTTAGTAAGTTTGCACAGTACTTGTGTGAAAACCAGCATTCCCAATTTTTCAAAAATGTGTGAAATTTGCTTTAGCAAAGAGGTATTCAAGATGGGCATGGGTATCAAGAATATCCACAACTGATTGTAGTGAGAGAGTTACTGTTTGTTTCCAAAGCCTTGCTAATGCTAGTCTGGCTGCAATAAAGACATGGGACACAAATGTGTGAAATTCAGGAGGCCACTTCTCAATACCCACTCGATACACGTCAAGGCTTGATTTGGAGGGATCAATGTTACTGATGTTATGAGTAGGGATGAGCCGAACACCCCCCTGTTCGGTTCGTATTCGAATGGCCGACATGTTCGAATACGAACTCGAACTCAATGCAAGTGTATGGGGGTTGAATGTTCGACCCCCATACAGTTGCCGGTACATATAATAAATACTGTGTACTGCCCCCCTTACCTCTGCTGCTGTCCCGGCCTCCAGTCCCCTGGAGGCCGCTGCTCCTCTTCCCCGCCCCCCTGCCTCCACTTCGTCTGCAGGCTGGGAGCCATACCCAGCCTGCTATTGGATATTGTAAAATGCAATAGCTAATAGCAAGCTGGCTATTGCACCCGCCTGCTGTCAATCAGCATGGGGGGACCTGATAGAGAACTTTCTCCTTCAGGCCCCTCCTCCGCTGAGCCATGATTGGGCAAAGTCTTGCACCTGACCTGTGGTCAGGTGCAAGACTTTAACAAATCAGAGCTTCAGTCGGCATTTCGTATTATGGAATGTACGCGGCCGAACAGACCGCGAACATCCCATAAAGTTCGGCGCTCGAACTGCCGATGTTCGATTCAAACTCATGTTCACAAACTCATGTCCAATAAAGCCGAGACGTTGATGGAAAGATCTTTGCTAGTCTTTGTGTGGTGTAGTACCGCTAGTGAAGAAGTTTATTTCTTCCCTTTCTAATTGAACACATGCTTTATTAACATGCATATTTAAATACAGTACATGTAGGGCATAGAGTGAGTCTAATTTCCACCCTGCTTAACCACAGAACCTATAGTATATATTTTATGTGTGTTCAATTTCATAGAGGTAGGGTAGCAACCATACATACTAGTCATATCTTGTTTTACTTAAGAATACGTTAATTTAATCTTTAACAGTTTATCGATAACCTAAATAGGTCACTCTAAACTTTCCCTTACCCATTTGGGCTGACTGAGAGAAATCAGTAGATTCCCCCATCAACACTAAACAGCATGCATGGAGTTATATGCCCTGCTGCCTATTTTATGCAGACGGTGACTGCATCTTGTCGGCCTGACATTTTTTTTCATTTCGGTTTCGTTTCAGTTTTGAAATTTTCATTTCAGTGCACCTCTATAAAGGTTGCATTGATCCATTTTACTAACCAAAAAGCTGCTTAAAATTTCCCTAAAAATGCCATAGGCATAGGCGTCGTTGGCCCCTGGGACGTGTGACTACCAATGAAAGGTGGCACTTACACCACACCCCTACACTCTGCAAGCTGTGGTGTACAAATAGTTCTAACCCCTGCACTCTGACTGCTGCACTGTATGCACTATATTGTGCATTACATATTCCGCACTGCTGCATTGTGTAAGCTACATAGTCTTGACTGCTGCACTCTATATACTATGTTATACTTTACATTGTCTTGCCCTCTACACTCATTTGTTATATGTTGTATGTTGCACTATGAAATGGGCAAATAGTCCCCAATGTTTCAATTAGATTCTGTATTAAAGAAGGATGAGAACAAGAAAGTATTAGTTCTCTGCCTATATTATGTGTTCAGAAAAGCATATGTAATGGAAGAGTTTTTTTTTTTTTTTTTAAATATTCCCTTGCTATGAGGTAATTGGGGTTCTGTGAGATTGTGAGCACAGTAATGAAACCATATTTTGGAGGTAAAAGGACTTTGACATATGTGTGCAGTGTATACAGCAAGGAGGTTCAGACTCTCCTTAACCATTCTCCCCCAAAACACTCCCACTGTTAGGCCTCGTTCACACCAGACACAGTGCGTTCCGGCCTGATTTTGGCCAGAATTCACTGCATCATATTGCTGTTAGCTCACTATGTTGTGGGGCAGGAGGGGGCGTGGTGGTCCATTGAAGTGAATGGCACCGTAGCCATGACCTCCGGCTGCAATGCGATCGGCCGTACGGGAACACATTATGCGTGCAGTCCAGGCCAAACAAAGTGCTGCAAGCACTATTTTACTGCAGGCATAATGTAATGCAGTGCATTCTATCCAGAATCGGGCCTGAACACACTGTTTCTAGTGTGACTGAGGCCTTAGTCACAATTTGGTCACACTCACATTATTCCTTCATGTAGCTCCTTACTCTAAAGCTCCCTAAAACCCAAACACCGACCTTCCCTTAAGTAAACATAACCCCTTGTTTGCACAATCTCCTTTCCTGGTGTAACGTACCTCGGCTCCGCGCCGCGTCTCGTTTGCGTTCCACCGTGGAACGCATCAGACGGGGAAGGTTTCCTCCCCCATTAGGGAAAGTACTATGCGTTCCACGCTAGGACGCGGAAGTGCGCTGCGGCCGCGTGACGTCACGGCCGCGGCCTATTTAAACTTGCTGTGAACGCTGTAGGGTGTTCACTATTGGGTTCTCATGCCCAAACAACCCCAGGAACCTTGTTCCCAGGAAAACTACCTCCACGGCCGACCAAAGGACTATCCTAGGACCTTGCAGACCACTGCACCTAAAGCGCAAGTACTCTTCAAATCTCTCTGAGCCCATTATATGGGACTTGAAAGGTTCTCCCCTATTGTACTGTGAAATGTGCATTTACTTTATATGGACTGCCTATCCTATTGTGCTGTGAGATCTGCATCCGCTATATCAAGACTGCCTACCATATAGGACTGTGATATATACGAACTGCCTAAAATATAGCCGGAATTCCTCTCAGAGTTACGTCTTGCTAAGTGGAACTATTTACAAGTTGTACATTTACTACCCACTAGTCCATTGTGGGGTTATTCCCGAATAACCCTTACACATGCATTTCTTATTGTTTTGTTGAACGGCGAATGATGCAAGAACCCCAAACTCTCCGTCAGTGATTGAGAGTGATGCCTGGGGTTCATTGACTGAGTGCCGTTCATTTCCCACACCGCTAAACCTCAAATCCGCAGTTGTGATCCTGACCAAGTTACAGAAAGCCCAGCAGGTGTGACACCTGGGCTGGTATCCTCTGCACTAAGGACCAACCTTCTTGCATGAAAGATACCTGCACCAAAATATCCTATTTCACCCCAAGAGCCCTAAAACCTTGAGTTCTCTATTATGCAAATACTAATTTGTAGCAATGCTGAGAATTGCCCCTCCACCTCCCACACAGTTCTATTTGACCATGGGTGGCCTCACTGGCAATTGGGAAAGTATGGTAAGGCGGGTCCTTAATGTTGTAATTTGTATATTAGAGCACTATTAGGGTTTCACGGCTCCTGAGATTCTTGTAAAACTATTTGAAGGTACAGAAACTTCTTGGTGACTGCATTATAGCCACACATTACAAACTGGTTTGTATAATTCTTTTTGCATGCTTACAACGTTATTAACTGTTCTTTTCATTATCGGTATAACATTTTTATGTTATACATATATATTTAATACAGCATGCTCCCATATTAAAGAATAATGGGCTTTTAAATATGTAAGCTAAGCAGTACTAGCTCTAACTGAGAATCCATATGAAGCATTATGAGTTATAGACGGAGACACAGCATAAATTGCATTAGCAGATGTGTAAAGAACTGCCTCAAGTGCACTGTCAGTTTGCAAGAAAGAGTAGATATAAAATATTTCTGGAATATTGCATACATTTATCTTACTGTACAGAACCAAAATACTTTCACTAAATGAACAAAATAAATGAAATGTATACATAAAACTACACATTCCCTTTAAAACTAAACACCGGCAAATATGAAAATATTGCCCCCTTTTTGAATATTGGGACTACCGTATCCCTCCGCCAATCACTGGGGATCCTACCAGTCATTAAGGAGTCCTTAAAAATGAGGATTAATGGTCTAGTTATAACCTGGCTTAATTCCTTAAGTACCTTGGGGTGCAGGTTATCCGGACCATAAATCGCTCAGTGTGAATGGGGCCTGAGATAAGTGGGGTGTGTCATTCAGAGAGGTAAACTTAAAGCATATTTCCACTTTTTCAGCCAAATTTGAGAAACCACCACTAAATGTTTGTGTTTCCATTAACACAGCTCCAGTCAAGCATCTAAATACATAGATGAAATACAAAATTATAGGAGCTGTTTTACCTGCACAGGGTTTGCATTTTTAGCAATCCAGTCCATAGATTTAGACAGCTCCAACACATTCAACACTTTCTCTACTACAATTTAAAGCAAAGGTAAAGTGGGTTTAAAAAAAAAATGCTGCACAAGTTTTTTAAATAGTATATATTGTGTCCAGCATATAAGCTCCTTGGAAAAGATCCCCTCCAGTGTTGTGCTGTCCACTCTCCCCTCCGTTACCTGCACTGCCATCTTCTCCTGGTCTTTTTCTGGGTTCTGCATCTCCAGCCCTTTGATTAGCCAGCCAGCATGATGTAACTCTTGCGTATAGTATATGCATGGGAGTTACTTTATCTTGGCATGGCAGCTCTCTACATTAGAGAAGACAAAAAATACAGAAGCGCACTACCAAGTAGTGACTGAGCAAGAAAAAATAATAAGGGAATAATGGAATGAGACTTACCAGGGTGTGGGTACTAGCGCGTTGTCAGCGGCGAAGTGTGGATGAATTGGGAGTCCAGGGTTGCTGATGGTGGTGGGCAGGGTAATGTGGAAATAGTTGGTGCTGGGGAGAATACGATGTCAAAGGGGATCTGGGTCAGACGTTTAGTGTGGCTGGGATCTGAGGGGGGGGGCGCTCGGGTTTGGGAGAAAAACTAGCAGTCTAAAACGTGCTGGCTGCTAGTGGATGTGTGCCTGAGAACTGTGTGTGTGTGGGGGGGCCGCGGTGAACAGTTGATGCTGTCAGGCAGGGAATGTCCGGGGGAAGCCAATGGTGAGGAAGATGTTGAGGTCGGGTTGAGACTACACCGCTCGAGGGCACAAGCGGTGTGTCTGTGAGGTACAACGGGTGGGAACGAGTGGCGGAGGTGGTGGGTGAAAGTGTTCAAACTGGCTACGCGTTTCGAAGAGCAGGTCTTCTTTTTCAAGCCACAGAGGCAGCGCTGTATTAGAGGCCATTTCTCCCAATTTTTTAGCTCTCTACATTAAACTGCACATGGTATGGTGGGCCTGTACACTGTACACTGCACATGCACAGCTCAGTGCACAGAAAAAAAATTGCTGACAAGCAGGTAGGATTTTTTTCTGGCAGAAGCAACTAACAGTCTCTTATACTATATAAAAAAAACTGCCTGACATTTGTAAAAAAAAAAAAGAACACTTTACTGCTTTAGTGCTTTAAAAATACACTGATGACACCTCAACCCCCAGCCAATTAATTGGGCAGTGAAGGGGCACATGCAGAAATGCTGGCAGGAGCAGGGATAACATAATCAGTATGTCATCCCTGCTCCTGTCTGCATGCAGCTCACCTGATTGGTCCTTGTACAAGGTATTGCAAGAGACTGACCAAAGTCTACAAAATTTAAAACATTGAGTAAATGTGAGTAATTGAATGTTTGATATTGTAATTAGTCATTCTGTGTTTTTCTTAGGAACCTAGAATCACTAGATTTATCTTACAACAAGTTTTATCAAGTGCCATCATATCTGCCAAAGTCTTTACTGCACCTCGTACTTGTCGGAAATCAGATTGAAAGGATTCCAGGTTATGTGTTTGCACACTTGAATCCGGGGTTGGAATATCTCTACCTTTCATACAACAAACTTAGCAACGATGGAATTGACCCAATTTCATTTCATGGGGCATATCACTCATTAAGAGAAATATTTCTTGATCATAATGAATTGACAAGTGTACCAGTTGGAATGGAAGACATGAAAGACCTCCATATTCTCAGGCTCAACAACAATAAAATCAAGTAAGATTTATATTTCAATATATATTTATATAAATCATCAATAATAAATCCATTTACCTAGAATACTTTTTACTTGCATTCATTAACTCTTTCCCACACCCAACATAAATGAACGCACTCCTGTAAACTTCCCCAATGTTGGTAGGACATTAAAATCCTGCCACCTCAGCTGCAGCACTCTCTGGAGATCACTGTGATCTCCAGTGGTAATTTGCAAAGTGCAGTGGGGGGACTGAAAAATGTAAAGGGCTATTCACAAAGCTGCTGAAGGCAGCCGAGTGAATAACCAAGCCCAAGTTAACAGAGCCGAACGACGATCGGCTATTCACTCTGGCTCAGTACGGCTGAAATCAGCCGTACATCGGCTGCCTTCGGTCTGCCGAACATTTTCTCCATGTTCGGCTGAGCCGAAGTGTAGTGGGACTTCGAATCAGCCGCTCCAACATCTAGATCAGCTGAGCCAAAGCTCCGGCAGCTCACTCGCTGCCGTTCGCCCTTATTCTCATAGGAGCCGAATGGCAGTGAGTGAATAGCCGAATGTCACAGAGTGGCATTTAGCTTGGCTATTCTGCTCGGTACCTCCGAGGTACCAAGCAGAATAGAAAATCAGTTAAAAGAGTGAAAAAATAATAATTATGTCACGGCTGGCTCCGCCCAGTTATTATCCTTTAATGACAGATCAGCGTCCCCAGGTCATTTGGGGACGCTGATCTGTCATTACAACTGGACAGAGCGAACCGTGAGATCAGGGCTGGCCTCGCCCAGCTGTCATTTGCGGGGAGAATGGCCAGCCTTCGGCAGGCCGTTCACCCCGCTTCAGCTGTCACTTCGGCTCAGTTGAGCCACAGCATATGCCTTCGGCTTGGCTGAGCCGCTCAGCTGACTTTGGATGCTGTACGGGCTATAGTGAATAGCCTGTACAGCAGTCCTGCGGTTCGACTGAACGGAAGGGCTCCAGCGGCCGAAGAGAGCCAAAGCATCAGCCGAAGCTACAGCTGCATCCTTCGGCTCTTTAGTGAATAACCCCCTTAATCTTTAACCACTCTGAGTGGTTTACTGTCACCGTCATAGCCGTGTTAGCTGTGCTAAACAATACTGTAAATAACACCGGCCACTTTGACAGCAATTTTATAAAAGAAGAATAAGTCTCTTATAAGATCTTTCAGACATTGAATAATAAAATTTATTTTTAAAACAAGAGCTGTTCTCCAGCAGTAAGTCTACTGTGTGTGCAGCTCTTGAGTAACCAAAGAAATCGGATGTAGTAGGAAACTGCTATTGACTGTACCCACACAGCCACTGTGTGAGCAGCTAGAGGAAGATAAATGCAGGTGGGAACAAGCAATTAAATGCTTGTCATATAAAATGATGGTCTCTGTGACTTTGCAAATCAGTGTCGAAATATATCTTGTCCGAGATTGCAATGCTCATCCTGATTACATGGCCATATTCTGAGTGCCATAACAGGTCCTGGAGCAACAGAAGCATCTGGCTAACACAAAAACTACCTGATTGTGTCCAAACCTTAATATGATTGTGTTTACAGAGTTTTTTTTCTAAATGAGAAGATCATATATCTATGGCCACACATGATTTATGCTTGTGCACAGTTACCTTTTATATACTCAATTTCATTCAATGCAGGATCAGTGGCACAATGCTGACACAGCATATAGGGATCACTGGGCTTATCTGTTATGTGATCATGAGACCTTGATTTGCCTACTTTGATTACATAGTAAATTGTATCATATATGTTAATAGTTTAAAGCAGATCTAAACCCATCAGTAAAATCTCAGATAAAATGTGCCACTTTCTGCCAGCAATAGCTGGCCCTTCAAGGGGATCTTAATGCTGGAGGCTGGAAGGTAGGCTCTTTATCATGTGGCCATTGTGATAAGCTGGTACCGTGATGGCATCATCAGAAGGTGTTCCTACTGGCTCCCGATGGTTACCGGGACCGGGAGCTATCTGTAATAGTGCAGTCAAAATTCTGGGACTCCAAGTGAGAGCACTCCCAGCACAAAACAGTGGCACCAGCTGTATGCATATATGTGGCAGCATGGCCACATACAGTATCTCAAAGAAGTGAGTACACCCCTCACATTTTTGTAAATATTTTATTATATAATTTCATGTGATGACACAGAAGAAATTACACTTTGCTACAATGTAAAGTAGTGAGTGTACAGCTTGTATATCAGTGTACATTTGCTGTCCCCTCAAAATAACTCAATACACAGCTATTAATGTCTAAACCGCTGGCAACAAAAGTGAGTACACCCCTAAGTGAACATTTCCAAATTGGGCCCAATTATCCATTTTCCCCTCCCCGGTGTCATGTGACGCGTTAGTGTTACAAGGTCTCAGGTGTGAATGGGGAGCAAGTGTGTTACATTTGGTGTTATCGCTCTCACTCTCTCATACTGGTCACTGGAAGTTCAACATGGCACCTCATGGCAAAGAACTCTCTGAGGATCTGAAAAAAATAATTGTTGCCCTGAAAGAGGAGTGAAAGAGGACTCCAATGGCAACCTGTGAAGCTCTGGTGAACTCCATGCCAAAGAGGGCCACACAAAATATTGACACTTTGGGCCCAATTTGGACATTTTCACTTAGGGGTGTACTCACTTTTGTTGCCAGCGCTTTAGACATTAATGGCTGTGTGTTGAGTTATTTTGAGGGGACAGCAAATGTACACTGATATACAAGCTGTACACTCACTACTTTACATTGTAGCAAAGTGTAATTTCTTCTGTGTCGTCACATGAAATTATATAATAAAATATTTACAAAAATGTGAGGGGTGTACTCACTCACTCACAATGGTCCACCTTTCACTATCCTTATGCTAGCTCATTTAGACAGGAAGTGGCTAAAGAAGTCTGGAGGAGGTCAGCAGCAATGAGGTAGAGAAAAAAACCTGAAAACAGTATTTAATGAAAAAGGGTAAAATAAAAGAATATGGTATTTTCTTTACTATACACAGTGCTTTCTGCAGTCTTCAAATTACTAGCAATATTATTTTGATTGCTAGGTATGTCACATTAGACTCTATAAAATGTTCATGTCAGTGTACCAGAGTCCTAGTTTTCTCCATGTAGCACTTATTACTTTTATTAACACATGGAATGCATCCCCATATTGTACAAGTCAAATGTCGGGTATACAAGTGTCTATTTGTCTCATTTAACCTGTGGGCTGAACAAAAAAATTAGAACAGATTCTTCCGTCAACACTTACGAGCTCTGATGGACAAATTCCCCCCTGTTTGCATTGTATTCTGACAGCAGCTGCTGTCAGAATACCCAAACAGAGCTAGCAGCTGATTGGTTGTCAGCTTCATTCAGCCGAGAATTTTGTGACCTGCTCATATGATCAGCTGATGAAGGTACGCTGAGTGGAAGGGTGCTAACAGCAGCACCCACTTGACAAATCAGTCCTACAGTAAACGGACAGGACAAAACAAGGACACATGGAAAGCACTAATGTATGCACACTTTAAGAATGTTAATGTGATGAATGTTGCTTTGTGATATAAATCGATATATCAGATTCTTACAGCTTTTGTTAATCTATGCACAGGACAGTGTCACCAAACTGTATCTGCAATGCTGAAGATGACAGAGACTCAAACATAGAATACCTTCATCTGGAAAACAACGCTATTAATACCAGAGAGATTTCACCATACGCGTTTTCCTGCATCCGTTCCTACTCCAGTGTTATTCTCAAGCCACAAAAGGTTTAACAGAATAAACAAAACTCTCAAACTACTAAATTCCTTCATGACTTAAGACCAAAAAAACGTTCCATTTATTAATTAGGCTTACAGAAGGAACTGAGCAGCTAAAACATACAGCTGTCAAGATTCCAGAAATATAGATATTCTGCTTATGTAGCATTTCATGTGCGGCAATGATTGCATTCATACTGGAAAAATAGTTTCCAGAGTTTGGAAGTCTGATCTCACAAAAGTTTGAAATATATTATTTGTTTCCAGGACTACAGAGAGAAAGTCTAGTTTTCACATTCCAAACCTACTAAGTCTGGGTATATTCTAGACTTACTAGTCAGTGCAGGATCATAAAAAAATAAATGTTAGTACTACTGTATGCTACTTCCAACATTATTATATTAACATTATATTAGCTTATAATATATAAAATGCTTATAACACTGATTTCCATATATTTCTTGATTCTGGTAAGAGCACAAATACTACAGTAAAACCACAAAATTTGGACTTTTATTTTGTTGTATTTAGTTTTCCGTTTTTTTACAAGACTTTTATGTTAATGTTTGTAAGAGTTTTCCGTAAAAATGTCACATGTCCTCTTTAAGATTGTTTATTTTCTTCAGAATCAACTTGCATCACATCATCAAATTAATATTATAAATAGTTAAACAGTTCTAGACAGTTCACTCTACAAACACAAATACAGGCAAAATCCTCATCATTATAACACTCATCCCCCTCCCTCTTAAAAATTTAAGAACAAACAAACAACAACAATAAGATTTAATTAGTGTGTGTATACAATGCTGATTACTGATACCTGTTACTGATAAAAAAGTTTATTCAGGCCACCTGATACTTTGTACCTCAATTGGTTTATACAGTACCTATTCTTTTTATCATATGTTAATAGTTTAGATTTAATAAAGAGAAGCCGTTTTCAAATTACCAATAATATTATTCTAACTTGTCTCTAGAAAAATGGATCTTTATTGCTGGTGATGTGATCAAAACAGACACTCAAACAAAGGAAGTTCTAATTCACAATAAACAAGATTTTTTTTGTTAATATTTTTCTTTAGAGAGTATACTATAAGATGTGGCCTGTGATAAAATGGTATATTAAATTTAAAAACACTGTCCTAAATTAGACATGTGCGTTTTGTTGCATTCCGAATTGAATTTCGATACATCCAAATTTTATTCGGAACAAAGCAAAGAAGCAAGAGAGCTGTCATTTACCGCTCTCTGGCTACTCTGACTTGTATCCCGAATGAAAACAAGGTAACAATATTGTTAAAAACTAAAAAACAAAGAAAGAAGTGGGGAGATCTGTGTTATTCTATTACAGCTTCTGCTTCTTTCTGATAAAGAATCTGACAGCTGACGCAGAATACACTAAAGTGTTAAACAGTCCACAGAAATAATAATAATGAAAAAAACAGCATGCAGTTCCCCCATCAATTCATACCAGATCCTTTAGGTCTGGTAGGAATGTTTGGGGGACCCCCCAATGTAAAGAAAACCCCCCAAAAATAGCATACGGTTCGCCCGGCAATTCACACCAGACCCTAAAATCCCATACCAGACCCTTAATCTGGGCGGGGCAGGAAAGGGGGGGTGAGCACCCCCCTCCATCCACCATACAAGGCCACATGCCCTTGGCATTGAGAGGGTGCTTTTCCCGGGGTTGGGGTCCGTGGGCAGGGGGCTCATCTGCATCTGGGTCCCCCCTTTCATAGAGGGGAGACCCAGATGCTCCCCTTCTTGTGAATGAGTAAGGGCTAGTTGTACTTCTACTCATTCACTAAAAATTTAAAATGTAAATGAATACACAACACCTTATAAAAGTTTCCTTTAATTGAACAAAAAACACAACACAACAATTTTTGACAATTCCTTTATTTAAAAAAAAAAAAATGTCCCACGATGTCAATCCCCAGAGCTGTTCAGTTATCTGTTGGTTGTCGAATTGTGAAACCTTGTCATTTGAAACTATAGATATAGTCAGAGTAGTTGGCATTAGGTTGTATCTGCTGGAGCATAATAGAAAACACTTCCAACATTCCTTCAGCACACCCCTCAGACTCTTTAATTGGTTGTGTTATTGTTGTGTGACAGTATTTGCAGCCCTGTAGCTTTTGCTTACAGTCGAAACTTTGAAGAACCATTTACAAGAGCAGAAGACTCTTGGACGATTGGACTACCCTGAACTGAACCAAAGACCTGACGAACTTTGCTAAATTATTTTCACTTTTAATCCAGTATTTTCACTGTTTGTTTGTTTTGCAATATTATTTTTCGGTAAATATTTTCTTACGCTTTTTTCTTTTTTTCATTAAAATGATATTCAAAAATCGTAAAGCCGAATCTCTGAATGCACTAATTAAAAATATAGAGAACCGTTTGCCTTCTTGAAGAAGGCTACCATTTTGTAAACTCTTTTACATTCCTGCCTGGGTGTGGCAATGAGTGATGCAGACATTTCTTTTTAAAGTTCAGGATGGCAACTACAGATGCTGTGAACAGTGCGTGCTTCTGTTATATCAGGTGGGCTGTGCAGGGTCTTAGGTGGGGTGTAGGGGATCTTAGGTGGGTTGTGCGGTCTCTTAGGTGGGCTGTGCAGGGTCTCAGGTAGTCTGTGCTAGAAAACCTCTCTGCAGGGTGAAGCTGAGAATGCAGTCATCACAATCTGGTGGCAGTGGTACGGTAGTTCTGCTTAAAGTATTAGTGCATATGTTAGGTAAGTAACCCTGCAGTTAAGTGCAACTGAAACCTAAATCTTCTTTTAGTTTTGAATACAGTCAAGAGGGTTTAGATCATCTGTCAGGTTTTTATTGCTCTTTGTCCCTAGGATCTCCCTCTCTTTGGAGGGATTTCCTCTTACTTCCTGTTGTGGCTTTTGGACAGGAAGTGAAGGAAATCTCCCCAATGGAACACAGATGACAAACAAGCTGACGGGTTATAACTAGGGATGCACCGATACTGGGTTTTTGGTATCGAGTACCAATATTTATATTTCGGTACTTACCGATACTGAGTACCGATACCAGTACTTCTGGTACCATGGAGCCGGCTTCCCAGGCAATCAAGAAGCCTGGCAGTGGGTCTTTACCCGCGGCCTGGCTTCCTGATTAGTCGTGAAGCCGACTCCATGTTGTTTAGCTAGCTCCATGATGATTGCCTGGGGAGCTGGCTTTCCAGCTAATCAGCATCGAGTCAGCCAAACAGCATGGAGCTGGCTTCCTGGCAATCAGGAAGCTGGGCCGCAAGTCCTTACCCGCGGGCTGGCTTCCTGATTGGCCGGAAGGCCGGCTCCATATTTCTTCGCGGCACTGCTGGTCAGAGGAAATCTCCCTTTGCCTGGAAGTTTGGCTTCAGTTCTCATTTAAAGACTGTAACCTTGGTGGTTCCTTGAGATAAGCTGGTGCAAAATATATTTTTTTATATCTAGAGACTTACAACACTAGTTCCCTCCCTATGCTCTGTTTTTCTAACCTATTTATTTTTTTGCAATCATGCCTGGTCTAGCAGAGTGCAAGAAAAGAAGGCTAAGACAATCTGATGAATGTGTGCCAAGCAATGTACACCATATTACCAAAAGTATTGGGATGCCTGCCTTTACATGCACATGAACTTTAATGGCATCCAAGTCTTAGTCCCTAGGGTTCAATATTGAGTTGGCCCAACCTTTGCAGCTATAACAGCTTCAACTTTTCTGGGAAGGCTGTCCACAAGGTTTAGGAGTGTGTCTATGGGAATGTTTGACCATTCTTCCAGAAGCACATTTGTGAGGTCAGGTACTGATGTTGGACGAGAAGGCCTGGCTCGCAGTCTCCGCCCTAATGTACCCCAAAGGTGTTCTATCGGATTGAGGTCAGGACTCCGTGCAGGCCAGTCAAGTGCCTCCACCCCAAACAACTCGATCATCCATGTCTTTATGGACCTTGCTTTGTGCACTGGTGCACAGTCATGTTGGAACAGGAAGGGTCCATCCCCAAACTGTTCCCACAAAGTTGGGAGCATGAAATTGTTCAAAATGTCTTGGTATGCTGATGCCTTAAGAGTTCCCTTCACAGGAACTAAGGGGCCAAGCCCAACCCCTGGAAAACAACCCCACACCATAATCCCCCCTCCAACAAATTTTACTCTTGGCACAATGCAGTCAGGCAAGTACCGTTCTCCTGGCAAACACCAAACCCAGACACGTCCATCGGATTGCCAGACAGAGAAGTGTGATTCGTCACCCCAGAGAGAGGCTGCAGAACATCAGGCTGCGGCTAAGAGAGTGGAGTGTTGGACAAGATTCCTACACCTGTGCCGTTGAGTGCAGATGTGGATACTCAGATATCATAGTATGTACCTTCTGATCACACCCAGGATTCCCCAACTGGACCCTCTGGACATATCAAAGTACTTTGTAAATATGTGGTTGTGACATTGGGTAACTTGGGGATGGACAGAGGGAGGAAAGTGGGTGGGGATGCACAGTTGTCCTAGGGAGGGAGACAAGGATGGATTAGGCACCTCACATGCACAGTTACCCAGGCATAGAAAATGTAATTGTTGAATCTAATTGACAATTCATTGCTGGTGTTAGAGGTCACTTGTAGTGCTGCAGAGGGCACCAAAGTGCAGTCTCTGGTCACATAGCAGGGGAAGACCACCCATAGTGCTCTGACCCAATGGACTCAACTTCTGCCAAACTTTGGCTGTTGTCCTTGTTAACCATGGGATACCTGTCTGGGACTTGGTGCCACCTTTGAGCAAGTACTGCAGACTGACTCACTTTTGGAGAAGATCAGAAGCCTAACTTCCTGTCCTCCAGTGGAGGGAGCGAAACACAGCGTTTGCTGGGACAATGGAAAGATGTACAGGGTGAATCTGCCTACCATCATACCGTGAGGCAGAAATTATCAAAAGGCAACTCACTGTACTAAACAAACGTAGGGGTCACTTGTTAATGCTGGTGCATGAAATTCTCCTAGCAGAACACTTGGCATTCACTTGGGAACAAGATTCAAGTGATGCAGATTTGTTTTCTGAGCTAAAATGTTTACAGACCTAGTCAAATACTGTGGTTGGCAAGGCACTCCTCTACAACCTTTGCCTATAATTAATAAAATAGTACTAAAGGCTATTAGTTTTTTTACCTTAAAGTAGTATTAAACTCTCAAACTTTTCAATAATGAATCCAGATCAAACAGATATACATTACTCAACATTTTTGCCCAAACTTCTACAATCTTCATGTTTCTGAACAGCTGCTTCCAAGTCTCTCAGCTCAGCTTCACTGAACTTCCTGTCCAGTACAAGATCACAAGGGACAGAGCAGACTCCAGCAACTGTTCATCTACCAAATTCGACAAGGGAGGAGGAAAGAGAGGGGGCCAGGGGGAGGGAAGTAAGGGGAGGAATTTGCTGTGATTTTGTGTGTATGAAGACACATACAGCTTCCTAGCACACACATGGGTGACTGCACAGCACTCTGGTTGAGAAAGGAGTCACTCTAAAACAGGAAGTCAGGACCAGTGCTCAGGAGACCTGCTGATTCTGCAGGAAACTAAAACATTTAAACATCAAGGAGCAGCATCCATTGCAAGTGATTTCATCAGCATTTAAAATAGCTTAAACACCTTTTGACTTTAATATCACTTTAATGCATTCTCTGCATTAAGGTAAAGAACGCCCAACTACCTTTCTATGCCCCCCACCTCCAAACACTTACCCACACTCCATGTTCACAGCTGCTGGCTTCCAGACGATCTGCAATGTGTCACCACAGTTCCAGGTTGAGAGGAGGGCACCTGAGGCCACTCAGGGCAGGGCAGGGCAATAATAGGCTACTGCACCTGTGTGTCAAGATGCTGTGAGGAGGCGGGAATAGGGATGTGGCTTGTCAAGTGCTGTGCGTGTCAATGGATGCACACAGCTCAGCTTAAATCCCGGCCAGGAGTGCGCACGCACGGGTGTCTCCTTTGCAACCTGCTAGGCAAAGGAGACACCTGTAAACAGGAGGGGCTGCAGTACATGGTGTTAAAAACAATAAATGTGATGGGAAGAAAGAAAACAAAAAACAGCTACACCAGTTCTCCTCTGGAGAATAAAAGAAAAAAGAGTGTTTACTATCACTTTAAACTTTTAAAAGGTTGGAAGTAGATATCACTAGACCACTAACCATCCCTAGCATGACAAAAAATACATCCTAACGGTATTGGACTTTGCCACCTGGTACACAGAGACTATGCTCCCTCAGGATTGACAATGTCACTAATGCTTTTCTGGGAATGCAGGATCTCTGTCAAAAAATCCAGATGGTGTATATTCTGGCTAGTCCTTTCCACCCACAAACAAAGGGCTTATGCGAGCATTGCAATGGGACCTTGATGCTGAGGACATTTGTGGAGTCACAGTTAAGTGAATGAGAATATTTGTCTTTCCTGCTGATTGCTTACAGAGATATGCCCCAGGAGTCCACTGACTTTTTGCCATTTAAACTCCTCTATGGAATGTGAGTAGGAGGACCCTGAGACTCCCGGCGGAAACATAGGCACCTTAGATACCTGCATTGATGCATTGAGTAATATTGCTGGCTCGCTCAAAAGGCTGAAACCTCCAAAGGTCGATGGGAAAAATATAAGAACCTGGAAGATCTCACTACTCTGATGCAAACTGATGTTAAAATTGCTTTACAAAGTCCCAGAATACTCTTTGCCATAGTAGTGCTTTGCCAGACATGCTGGGCAAACTACATACTAAACAAAAAGCTACTCTATCTATCTTTCATCAATTTTGTCTTTACACTTCAATTGCCAACTATACTAATACTGACCTTGGAGATTTCCTGGGTCAGACTGCTATTCTATCACTATCCCCTGAAGATATAGATGTCCTGAAAGTCCCAATCACCATTTCTGAGCTGGAGGTGGTTGTGGCTAGTTTTCCAAATGGCAAAACCCCTGGATTAGATAAAATACCCAAAGATGTTCACAAGCAACATAAACAAACACTTTTACCAGTGCTGCTGCAGACATTTAATGATGCCTTACATGTAGGCTCTTTGTTCGAATCAGTGTATAAACAGGCAATGATTGTTTTGCCAGGATAAAGTACTATCGGTCTATCTCCCTTCTTGCTATGAATATTAAAATCCTGGCAAAGATTCTGGGCAATCAGCTCTCTAATAAAATACAATCCATTGTATACCCAGATATTCCATATAAATCTACAGTGGTGAATATATGTAGGGTGTTTCTCAACATGCATTTTCCTATTGATAATTCAGGCAATAGGGATCTTTTGTTACTTGATATTGACAAAGTTTTTGAGAGAATAGAGTGGGCATATCTATGGGCACCCCTTTCTGCTTTTGGATTTGGTCCACATTTTTGTAATTGGGGGAAATTACTTTATGTTCAGCCATCTGCTAAAATCCAAGTGAATAACACCCTCTCTCCTCCCTTTAGATTTCATAGAGGGACTAGACAGGGCTGTCCTCTTTTCCCTTGTCTCTTTGTGATGACTATAGAACCACTAGCTTGCCTGATCCAGTTAACCCATGAAGTGGCTGGGTTTAAGCCTGGGAAGGAGGAGGGCAAAATATTGTTATATGCTGATGATACATTGATATTTTTTGAATTTAGCAAATTTGCAGTTTATACATAAACTGGGGAAAGTCTATGCTCCTACCATTAGACCCACTGAATGATCTCTTTCCAAGTACCATGGCTCATCTTCAGGGAGTTACATGTTTTAGATATTTGGGTATTAAGATCACATAAAACCCGGCAGATTATATGGAACTGAATCTGCATCCAATCCTGCAGAAATTAATGTAAGCTTCCCCTGATGGTAGCTGGTAGAATAAATCTTACTAAGATTATATGGATGTCTCTACTACTATGTTTACTTCAAAACTCTCTCTGTTGGAGCCATCTAAGGTTCTTTAAGTTAACAACATTATGTGGTATATCATTTGGAAAAAGCAAACAGCCAGTCGGAGAATTGGGTGGTCTATCATCTTCTAACCCCTGGATGTACTTTATAGTGGTTCAGTTGCAGCATCTAGCTGGTTGAGGGTAGGGAGGTGTCAATTATCAGACTTTTAGCATTCTCTTATTGTTTAGGGGAAATTACCTGCTTTTGTCTATCGAAACGTCTCAATACTTTAAAGCACATACTTGTATGCCTACTGCTTGGTTGATTGGCAAGTTGTGGGATTCAGCCAAAGATTTGTTAGGAGTAATTGGTTTTACTAGCTATGCACCTATATGGGGCAATGAGCTATTGCCAAGAGGTGTTTCAACTCAAAGGTTATCTCATTTGAATCCAGCTGGTATTTGCACTATTTCAAAACTATATAAGGAAGCCTGCACCTCTTTCAATATTTACAATCCACCTAATCACTCCACAAAAATAACTTCTACAAGCATTTGCAACTTCGGTATGCTTTACAAGAGCACCCATATATGATTAATGTGACTATATCCTCTGCTACGTTTCTAGATGCATTGGATCAAGCCACAACCACAAAGAGTGTGATTTCGACATCCAAATGCTTTCTACTGTAGGTTCTTACAGAAAGTTCCACTGAAATGTAGAAAGGGTTGGGTATCTGACATTGAGTCACTCTCAGAGGACATCTAGGATGAAGTCCTGCAGGTGTCTCACTGCATGACCCAACTGTACCCCTTACACAGAATCTACCGTACTCTGGAATTTCTTCATAAAATAAAATTACAGGATGATGCAAAATACACAAAATGTAGCATAGAACCAGGATCCCTAATGTACTTGTTATGGTGATGTTCAATACTGGTTAGATACTGGAATGCAGTCATTCTGTTGAATTATGTTTTTGCAACCTCACATTCTAAAACTCCACATACCTGTATACTGGAAGTCTTTGACTCTGCTCTGGATACCTTTACCCCTACTGCTATCTCCAGAGCTCTATTAGCTGCCTGCCAGATGATTGTTTTGTGTGGATTTATCCTACCGGACCGTCTGTGGAGGTATGATCTATGAAATTAGATCTCCTTTGGCAAATGTACCTATGTACATTTCATGTTGTGGAACAGGTGGCTTGACAGCAGGGCTATTTTACCCTCTGTAATTACCCAACCCATGATATATGGATCAGTTTCAACTTAGCATTAGGCTGGTACCTGAAATTCTACCTATTTTCTATAACACCGCCTTGTGTAAATATTTTTTTAGATGCTGCACAATGATAATCCGCTGCGACTGCTTGAGGGATACTCTATTTCCACCACTGTTACATGCTCCTTATTTGTAAGAGGTCTGCTTTGATGACTGCAATTTAGTCTTGGAACTATTTAGTACTGAATTTGACTTTTCTTGTTGCACTGGAATCATGTTCATCAGATGATTGTTCTTTTTTCTTTGTTTGTTTTGTTGTTTTATTTATGTACAAAAATCTTTAAACAATAAAGAATTTGATTGGAAAAAAAAAGTTTAAATGTATGTATAGTTTGCAGATGCGAATCTGACTTCAAACAATAAAGTGTTTGAAGTGAGAGCATAGGTTTATTAAAAAACACAAACTACATATGGCAGCAAGCAGAAAGATGAAAGGAGGAGTTTCACATGCCAGAAAATGGCTATAAACACCTTCTGCAACTCCAGCCTCATTTGGCCTTAATATATTTTGAAACATGATATGGTGGTGCACAAAAAAGCAAAAATGTTTTAAAAGTTATATTGTAGTTCATTATCCAATTGCATGTTTTCATATTATCTAGTAGTAGTCATAATAGTCTAGCTGTGACTGGCTTCATTAGGTCACTGTCCAGGAACAAGCAGGCAGATTAGCACATTGAGTGAAATCAGAACTCCAAGTTTTCTATAACCGTAGCACATAGATAGCAAAAGGATTTAAGAGTTACGGTTTTCACAGAATAGAATGAAAGAGAACCATATATATTTAAATTTTGCTGGGCTGCATTTTAGAAAGAGAAACCATAGCCTAGTATCTAAAACAGCATTTCTCAAAATGTTTTCAGTCACTCCACTCTTTAAAATAGGGATGCACCGATACTAATTTTTTGGTATCGAGTATGAGTACCAATATTTATCTTTTGGTACTCGCCGATATCTAGTACCGATACCGGTACTTCCACTAGCACTGGGGAGCCAGCTTCCCGGGTGATCAAGAATCTGGGCAGCTCCTTGATTGCCCGGGAAACCAGCTCCATGCTGTTTGGCTGGCTCCATGCTGATTGGCTGGGAAGACGTCTTCCCAGCCAATCAGCATCAAGCCAGTTGTTTTCACTAATGCAGCTTAAAAGGTGAAACTAATATATGAGATAGACTCATTACATGCAAAGCAAGATAGTTCAAGCCGTGATTTGTCATAATTGTGATGATTATGGCTTACAGCTCATGAAAACCCCAAATCCACAATCTCAGAAAATTAGAATATTGTAAAAAGGTGCAATATTCTAGGCTCAAAGTGTCCCACTCTAATCAGCTAATTAAGCCATAACACCTGCAAAGGGTTCCTGAGCCTTTAAATGGTCTCTCAGTCTGGTTCAGTAGGAATCACAATCATGGGAAAGACTGCTG
>NW_017306351.1:862597-896634 GCF_000935625.1 Nanorana parkeri | reverse complement strand
AAAAGGTGCAATATTCTAGGCTCAAAGGGTCCCACTCTAATCAGCTAATTAAGCCATAACACCTGCAAAGGGTTCCTGAGCCTTTAAATGGTCTCTCAGTCTGGTTCAGTAGGAATCACAATCATGGGAAAGACTGCTGACCTGACAGTTGTGCAGAAAACCTTAATTGACACCCTCCATAAGGAGGGAAAGCCTCAAAAGGTAATTGCAAAAGAAGTTGGATGTTCCCAAAATGCCGTATCAAAGCACATTAACCACCTCCGGGTCGGCCGTAGTAAAAAAACGGCCGCCCCGGAGCTCTCTAGATCTGAGCGGGCATCTTTAGACTTCTGCTCAGACACGCCCCCTCGCGATGTATTTGTTGTTCAGGAGTGGCTTGACCAGAGGAATACGACATTTGAAGCCCATGTCCAGGATCCGTCTGTGTGTGGTGGCTCTTGATGCACTGACTCCAGCCTCAGTCCACTCCTTGTGAAAGTCCCCAACACTTTTGAATGGCCTTTTCCTGACAATCCTCTCCAGGCTGCGGTCATCCCTGCTGCTTGTGCACCTTTTTCTTCCACACTTTTCCCTTCCACATAACTTTCTATTAATGTGCTTTGATACAGCACTTTGGGAACATCCAACTTCTTTTGCAATTACCTTTTGAGGCTTTCCCTCCTTATGGAGGGTGTCAATTAAGGTTTTCTGCACAACTGTCAGGTCAGCAGTCTTTCCCATGATTGTGATTCCTACTGAACCAGACTATGAGACCATTTAAAGGCTCAGGAACCCTTTGCAGGTGTTATGGCTTAATTAGCTGATTAGAGTGGGACACTTTGAGCCTAGAATATTGCACCTTTTCAAAATATTCTAGCTGAACTATCTTGCTTTGCATGTAATGACTCTATCTCCTATATTAGTTTCACCTTTTAAGTTGCATTAGTGAAATAAATGAACTTTTGCACAATATTCTAATTATTCGAGTTTAACCTGTATAAAAAGTTTGATGTAGCTCACATTTTTATATTCTTCTTGTTATAAAATGTTGCTAGCAAAAGGGTGCCCATTCTCCATTAATTAGGGACAAATACCCGTTGCAGGGTTATTCACAAAAGGGTGAAGAGTTGGGAGAAGGCAGGAGAAGTGAACAATCTAGGACAACATAGCTGAACTGGAAAGTGAGCTGAATTGGAGAATTTTTCCAAATCAGCTATGTTGGCCTAGATTGTTCGCTTCTCCTGCCTTCTCCAGACTCTTAACCCTTTTGTGAAAAACCCTGCAAATTCCTAAAAGCATTCCTAGTGATATAAATCAACAATAAAGTCTACATTTTTTTTTTAAATTAACAATTAGAAGTTTATTAAACAGATTTTTAGAAAACAAAACAAAGAGAAGTATGTAAAATATAATACAATCTTCCCAAAGCATTAGAAAAAATAGAATCATATACATATGTAAAAATACAAGACAATAGAAAAAGTCAGAACGGGGTTTCATCGGATCAAGACAACATTAATAGTCCAGTATCAGTTATATGTACAACATTACCAAATATTTTATATGTATAAACCATCGGAAGATCATTATGGAAATAGTAGGGACCAGTAGCTGAGACTAGTATCAAGGGAAGGAAGAGGAAATAGGAAGAATGGTAGAAAAAGATAAAAGAGAAGAGAAATATGAGGATAGAAGAACAGAAAGTAAGAGAATAATAGATAGGAGTAATAGTTAGGATTAAGAGATAGTACATAGATGTAATAGGGAGGCGTATGCCTTGGAGTCCAGGGAAAGGCGATGTAAATTAGTATTTAACATTGTGGTGAATGTGCTGGATAGCACAGCACACATGGTGCAGTAGATTGTGGTTCATGATGTACCACTAAACTGTACATGGTTTAGTACAACTGTACAACTGTGCCATTACATGTGTGGTGGCCGGTAGAAAGTGTGGGGGTACAGTGGCAGCCAGTTAAAAATTGCAGCAGTGGAGAATTGCAAGGGTGCAGTGGTGGTCTGTAAAAACATATGCTCCTGTTACTTTAGCAGTCAGTGTTGAAGTGCACACAGTCTTTCTCAGTAAAGTATTTTCTCTGTGCAATGCTCATAAGCAGGAAAAAGAAGCCAGCTTGTGTAATAAGGAAATACGTATGGTTTTCCCCTTTTTCTACTATAGTTCTAATGTCCCAGCATATCTTATCCTGTTATAACACCGGTTTTGTGAGAGGAATACATACTAGAGTTGTTTTGATAATGCAATTAAAGCTTATGTGAAAAAATCCTTTTTATGTAGTGAGTGCTGCCTTCTGTCTGCCCATCACTTTCACCATCTTCCTGGATACCCAGTGTTCTTTGCATCCCTTTCCCTGCTGCTTGATGTGATGCAATTTCGATTTCTCAACACTATATATCCCACCATGCATTGCTTCCAGCAAGCAATGATAATGTTCAGAAGTTGAGTAGTATTCCAGAAGGCAGGCTCTGTGAGTTGTGACACACAAGAGTGCATACTCACAGAGCTGAGTACATTTGTATCACTGCATTGAGGAAGTACATCCTATGGGCGTATATATAAAAACATATTTATTATTATCGTAGATACCCTTAATTGATGTATTTTACAATCTTGCAGTACTACCATATTACACCACTAGGTTGTGCTGCAAATTGAAATCTATAAATGCAGCTTTCTGTTTTAGCAAAATCTTGCCAGTTCAGATAACTTGGTGTTAATATGCAGTGTGCTCCAGACTGTTTTCACCAAAACACATTTAAGAACATACCTACAACTTATTAGTTTTTAAAATGTAGAAACCTAAAGCTTAACTACGGGATAAGCAAATATTGCCCAAAATACAAGAGGCATGTATATTCTTACTGAAATCATGGTGTTCATTGTTCTTCCAGATCTGTTCAGTAATCCTGTGTCAGAAGTCTGTGGAGAAGATCCCTGTAATAAAGACTGGTCACAGCTGCTCTCTCTTTTTGTGCAGGGTTGCTGGTCTTACATCTTCCCCCCTGTAGTTTTCTGTGGGCATTCTGTAATGGGAGACCCACCTACAGCTCTTTTCCTTGCACAGGCTATGTGTAGCCCAGTGAAGTTAAACATTTAAATTGTGTGTGAAATGATATTTAAAATTGTCTATAGGCAACACTTTACAAAACCTTTACAGCCCATCAGTTTCGGGTCAATCATAAATAATGGCCCTAGAATTATTTTTCTCACTCTAGAATGCATGATGATACCCAGTATGTCTTACTCAATTGTTGTTTATGTACGCACGTTTGTACTAAGCATGTGGGTGCCTTCATTTTTTATTCAACTTTATTTTTTAAATTACTCTGATTTGTGTTTTTAACAACTGTTTTACTAACACAAGGGGGCTGACAAGATCAAGCAAAGATTTATTATATTTTATTTAAGCTGGCATTTAATTTAACAAAGCATTGAATCTGTGTGCTGTATTGATAATTTCTCTTTGATAATTGAATGTACATTTTATTTTTAAAATAATGCCATGTGAATGCAACAGCAGCAGTTGGCTCTGTGTAGCCACGGCAAAGGAAACAAACTTCCTGTAGGGGTAGCCAACTAGAAGGGAGTTGCAATAGTCAAGACAAGAAATGACAAGAGAGTAAATTCATAGCTTCGTGGTGTCATTTTTTAAGAAGGAACACATTTTGGAAATTATATGGAGATTAAGATGACAAGATTTGGTCAATTAATGCATGTTGGGCCTAAAGCAGAGTCCAGGATTACATGAGGGACTAATAATTGTGCTCTCTCAATGGAGAAATCAGAGGAGGGGACACAAGGGGGAAGAAATATTATGAGCTAAGTTTTTGAAAGATTGACATGGAGGAGGGGATATAACATCCAAACTGATATGTCAGTTAGTAAACTAGTGATGCGTGAGGAGACTGAGAGGGTGAGCTGAGAAATGGAAAGATAGAGTTGAGAGTTTTCAGCATAGCGATGGTGTTTAGGTAGCTGTGGGGGATTACCAGCTCACCACCCTGGAAAGATGTGTAGATAGAGAATAGAAGGGGTCTGACAGAGCCCCCTACTGAGAGAAGGAGAGGAGGAGATAGAGTTGTAGGTGACAGTGAAGGTGCACTGAGAAAGAGCAGAGTCTTAAAAGCCAAGGGAGCAGAGTTTTTCGAGGAGTGAGTAGTCAACTGTATCAAAGGAGTATGAGTACAGAGTAGTGGCCATTGTTTTTAGCAGTTAGTAAGTCATTAGTGAGTGTCAGGAAGGCAGTTTCAGTGTAGTGTGGTGGGCAGAAGCTAGACTCTAGGGGGTCAAGAAGTTTGTTATCAGTGAGGTGGCAGCTCAGACTGTTGTAGGTAAGATGTTCATGGAGTTTGGAGGTACATGGGAGCAATTCCAGCACAAGGGGCGAAGGGGGTTCTTCACAGTAAGATCAGTTAGGGTCTGGAACTCACTGCCACAGGCGGTGATTTCAGCAAATAATGTGGAATTGTTCAAGAAACTTTTGGACGATTTCTTAAGGGACCGTAATATACAGGGGTACGGGTACTCCTAGAATGAGATCCTAATAGGTTGGACTTGATGGACTAATGTCTTTATTCAACCTCAAATACTATGTAACTATGTAACTATGTAGCAATGAAATGGGTCTCATGACAATCAGAAAACGTTCAACAACCTCAATTTTGTTAACAGGGTCATAAATGGAAAATATGAAAGTAGAGGCTGATCTGGTATGCTAGGTGGGGAAGATATCTGGACAGTGGAGATCTCATCACAAATTGCATTAATCTTGTTTTTTAAATGATTGGCAATCTCTTGGGCAGTGAGTGAGTTAGTCACTGGAGGTACTGGGGGACAAAGTAGAGAGCTAAAAGTTGATGAGGACTGGATAAGAGGGTATTAATTAGAATGACAATATAGGTCTGTTTGGCAGCATGCAGGAGGGCAGATCTATATAAGGA
This sequence comes from Nanorana parkeri, assembly GCF_000935625.1. NCBI lineage: Eukaryota > Metazoa > Chordata > Amphibia > Anura > Dicroglossidae > Nanorana > Nanorana parkeri. The sequence continues at coordinate 891,699 of NW_017306351.1, read as the reverse complement.
GAAGTCATACAGTGATTTAGATTTGCACCATAGTTGCTAAAGAGCACCGCTCTGTCTTTTGAGACATCTGTTGTTGTTTGTGTGCCGGGGTTGTAGCGGTCAGGGCCTAATTCTGTATGTAGTGAGGGGTGCAAGAATGTTCAGGGAGGTTGAGTAGTGAGCTGTTGTAGAAAGAAATACCTAGATTAGTTAATGTTAGCTGTAAGATTTTGTCGTAGAGGTAGCCAGAAGCAGAATAGAGAAGTGAAAGGTTAAAGTTGTGAAGGTTTCTATGGGTAACCATTTGCTTGGCGGGATAGGGGTTGAAGACAGGCAGAGAGTGAAACTAAAAAGGTTGTGATCAGAGAGGGGAAAAGGGGTGTTGTAGAGATTGCAAAGAGTGCAGGAATGGGAAAATACAAGGACAAGGGTCTTTCCATCAGAGTGAGTTGAAGTGTCCCTTGTGTTAGTTCAAAGTAATTTAGGTTGAGGAGCTTAGAGGTAGCTGGGGTGTTACATTAATAGGGATGATATAGTCACGGAGGATGATAGTGGGTATTTCAGAGAAAAGAAAATAGGGCAGCCAGGCAGAGAAGCTAATATGGGAAGCATAATATTGATCCAAGAGGCCAATAAATGACAGTAATCCTCAGAGAAAGGATTTTTCTCCACTAGAGAAAAAACACATACACTATATTACCAAAAGTATTAGGACGCTTGCCTTTACACGCACATGAACTTTAATGGCATCCCAGTCTTATTCCGTAGGGTTCAATATTTAGTTGGCCCACCCTTTGCAGCTATAACAGCTTCAACTCTTCTGGGAAGGCGTCCACAAGGTTTAGGAGTGTGTCTATGGGAATGTTTGACCATTCTTCCAGAAGCACATTTGTGAGGTCAGGTACTGATATTGGAGAAGAAGGCCGGGCTCGCAGTCTCCACTCTAATTCATCCCAAAGGTGTTTTATCAGGTTGAGGTCAGGACTCTGTGCAGGCCAGTCAAGTTCCTCCACCCCAAACAACTCGCTCATCTATGTCTTTATGGACCTTGCTTTGTGCACTGGTTCGCAGTCATGTTGGAACAGGAAGGGGCCATCCATAAACTGTTCCCACAAAGTTGGGAGCATGAAATTGTCCAAAATGTCTTGGTATGCTGATGCCTTAAGAGTTCCCTTCACTGGAACTAAGGGGCCAAGCCCAACCCCTGGAAAACAACTCCACACCATAATCCCGTCTCCAACAAACTTACACTTGGCAAAATGCAGTCAGGCTAGTACCATTCTCCTGGCAACTGCCAACCCCAGACATGTCCATCGGATTGCCAGACAGAGAAGTGTGATTCGTCACTCCAGAGAACACGTCTCCACTTCTCTAGAGTCCAGTGGTGGAGTGCTTTACACCACTACATCCGACGCTTTGCATTGCACTTGCTAATGTAAGGCTTAGATGCAGCTGCTCGGCCATAGAAACTCATTCCATAAAGCTCTCTATGCACTGTTTAGAGGTCTGTAGCTATTGACTCTGCAGACAGTTGGCGACTTCTGCGCACTGTGCGCTTCAGCATGCGCTGACCCCTGCTCTGCCATTTTACATGGCCTACCACTTTGTGGCTGAGTTCCCAATTGCTTCCACTTTGTTATAATACCACTAACAGTTGACTGTGGAATATTTAGTAACAAGGAAATTTCACGGAAAACCTGAATCCAATGATTTGGCGGGGTGTCCCAATACTTTTGCCAATATAGTGTATATAGTGAGCTTCAAAAGAGGAGCGTGACAGGGAGGGTGATGTAGGAAGTATTTTAAAAGTGCATATATCCTTTTCTTTTACATAACAAAGGCATAATATATAATAAAGATAATTTCTCTACATCAGATACTGCATTCCAGGTCAGTTTAGTCAGAAGCCTATTATCCTACCCTAGAACAGTTACATTGAAACAAACTGAAGATGGGAAATTCTACACAACAACCACCCTGGTTTGGAAGAAAACACAAATCCACATTGCTCCTGCAGCTGTGAGAACTCATAAAACTACACCTTCTCATATGATTTATGTAAAAAAATATACTTGCCTGCAATCCATATGCACTGTTCTTAGATCAACACTGTTGAAAGTTCTAAATTATTTTTTTTGCAGAACATTTAAAGAGGAACTTTTCTTTTATATTTAAAATGTTCAGTAATTGCAATCTACAAATGGATGCTTACACCTAATTGCAGGCTTTTTATTCTTTGCATACTTTATTTTTCTTTTCCTCTCCATTCTTCCACAGTGGTCATTTCACTAAAGGCAGAACCTATCTCCCTTTATTATTGTTATTATAATACAGGATTTATATAGTGCCAACAGTTTGCACAGCGCTTTACTATATAAGGAAGACATTACAATACAATTCAAGACAAAGTGGTAAGGAGGGCTCTGTCCGTGAGGGCCTACAATCTAAAAGGGATGGGCAAGTGATACATGAGGAGGTAGCTTCTTGTGACCATGTCCTCTCTGGGGGGGAAAACTGCCTTTCCCTGAAATCTCGCAAGATTGTGTAGTTTACAGGAGGGAACTTGTGATGTAGCCTTTCCAGGATGCATCACTTAGGCCTGAATAACATCACTAATGCGTAAGAGTACCGGGAAGTGGAAAACGAATGAATTAAATATGATTTCATATCAGCATGCTGAGCTGTACGCTGGTGTTGTGGTCCACTTCAAGCCAAACATTCAGTATGTGCAAACTAATTCACCTGCCATAATACTTGTAATTCTCTTCATCCACTCTGTTTATGTACACATCATTGCTACACTACATAGCCATGAAGGTAACATCAGTATTGTCTAGCGCAGCGAGTCACTTGCCACCCCTTGGACAATAATATAGTCAGTACAATGCTGAAGTCCTCTCTTTGCCTTCCTCTTGTAGTGCCTAGAATAGAGGTTCTTAAACGTTTTAATGCTAAGACCCACATAAAAACATTATTATTACTGCACTGGGACCCATTTTTTACCAAAATGTCAGCAAAGCCAAGCAAATAACAAAGGAGGCAATAAAAAAAAACACAAACAGTAAGCTTATTTCAACTAAAGTATATTTATCAATGTTTTCTCTTCTGTAAAGCAGAAAGTAATACCTAACATTATTAATAAAACTATTATTATAATTCAAAGAAGAAAAAGCAGAGCTTTAAAAAACTATTAACCACTTGAAGACCAGGGTGTTAAACCCCCTCCCTGGCCTGGCCATTTTTCAGTATTCAGCGGTGTGGTATTTTGACTGACGTTTATTCCGTCATGAAACGCTGTGCTGAAATTAATTCTTTATAATTTTTTGGGGCCCCTGAAGCTTTCTTTTAGTGGTATTTAATCACCACTTGGTTTTTAAACTTTCCATATAACAAAAAAAGTACTGTAAATTGTGAAAAAAAACAGTTTCCATATGAAATGTTATGAAACATTTATTATCACCCCAATTTTTTGGTAAAATATAAAAGACAGGGTAAATAGACACCAAACGTGTTAAGCCTTAAAATTGTGCGCGCCTGCAAAATCGCAGAAAACGACCACACCCAAAAAAAACTTTTACGGCTCATCAGTTTAGTGTTATCAGTGATTACTGGCCCTAAAATTATTACTCTTAATCCAACGTTCTCAGTGATATGTAACATGTGCGCCACAATAGGTGCAATAAACGTTTTTGCACTCATGTTTGCGTGTGTATGTGGGGGGCAGGGGACTTTAAAACATGTTTTGTGCTTTTTTAATTTTTTTTTAAACGTTCACATTTTTTTTCAATAATAAATCCAGATCAAACAAATACACAATGTCCAGCAAAGTATTTCTTTAACTTTTTGCCCAAGCACTTACAGTCTCATGTTTCTGAAGAGCTCCAATTTTCTCTGCCCAGCCTCTCTGAACTTCCCGTTCAGTACAAGATCACATAGGAGAGAGCAATCTCCATCAGCTCTCTATCTACTAGCTTGCAGAAGAAAAGAGAGAGAAGGTAGCTAGGTAGCTAGCTAGGCTTGTCTTGCGGTGCAAGTGTGTTTTTGGAGGCACACACAGCTTAGCACACATATGTAATGCTTCTATGAGCAAATGTCTAATTACCTAGCGGGCACGTTAAGGCGGAGATTTCTCGTAGACAACCACATCTTGTCTCCTACACAGTATGTAGGGGGACTAGAGTGTCAAGTGTCATAATGTCTTTTTTGTCGCTCTTTTTTAGGGCCAGGAAGTGAGGAGGGATCGCTGATTGGTCCGGACGACTTCCGCGTTCCACCGTGGAACGCAGCCGCAGCGTCACAACCCGGAGTTCGTGCGTCTTCCGTGTTCCACGGTGGGACGCAGAGGACCGCGGCAGACAAACAAGAGGCCGCCCCGTCGGCGGCATTACACCTAATCAGCATTTGAAATAGCTTGAATATCACTTAACTCCTTTTTTCCCAGACTACATAATGTGGGTGTCTAAGCAACCAGTTGTATTGTGGGACAAGGGGCGGGTTTGCTTTAGGTATTAATTGCATCAAAACAACCAGTTTCACGCTGTACATGTTTGGGAGTTTTCCTTGTGGGTTAGTTGACAAATGAAAGGTGTTCACCAACACATTAGAGCAGGGGTGCCCACAATTTTTTGTGTTAAGATGTTTTTTTTAAATGACGAGCTCAATGAGATCTACCAATGAAAAAAAACACCTGTATTCGCAAAACAAACACATTAAAATGCTTACTTGTAAATGTTTATGGGAAAGACACAAAGAACTGAGATTAGTAGAGATTGTGACAGCAGAGCTGTGTGTTAGAGAGCCAGAAGAGCAACACAACTCAGTCAGGTAAGAGTAAGTATCAAAAAGGAGAACTATGAGGTGAGTGATTTACACTCATCCTCATAGTTAGAGCCGACGTGTGACATTGAAACTGTCACACGTCAATTCTATTGATCAGGAAGTGAGTGAACACATACCGCCGATCTGCTCACTTCCCGATCATCTCCCTATCAGTCACCACTCCCCGCAAAGATTACCCTCTCCTATCTCCGATCCTCCAGTGCTGACTGAAGGAACGGACAGGGAAGGGGGTGGGCACAGCTGGCTCTGCCACTAGATAGAGATGGAGAGCACGCTGTCAAACAGCCAGCTGGGTGGATGTCGACAGCATTGTTGGGATCCGTCCCGGCTGTGGCGCTCTCAATATATAGCAAGCTTCAGCGAGGCCAAATGGGGCAGGCTAAATGTGTCCGACGCTTCGGGTGCTTTGGGCTGGGCCACATGTATTGGATGCTGCAGGCAGGAAGGGGCAGTCACATTGTACCCGACGCTACAGGCTGAGATGGGCGGGCCAAATGTGTCTGGCACTGCAGGCAGGGAGGGGCGGCCCAAATGTATTGGGCGCTGCAGGCAGGGAGGGGTGGGACGAATGTATTGGTCGCTGAAGGCTAAGGGGCAGGCCAAATGTTTCTGACACTGAAGGCAGGGAGGGGCGGCTCAAATGTATTGGACGCTGCAGCCAGGAAGGGGCGGGATGAATGTGTCCAACACTTTCAGCTGCGCTAGCACAGCAGGAGGGTGCTAGGGACAAGGAGTCGGTTCGCGATCTACCAGTGTTAGCTTTGCGAATGACTGGTAGATTGCAATCGACCTTATAGGCACCCCTACATTGTAGTGTCTGCTTCTACACAGGCATGCTGGTTTATACAGTATTTCCTAACAGATTTTCTCTAAAATACTAATACTGAAAATATTTTAGGTTTCGACCCTTTGGGTTTTTTTTTAGTAGTGGTGATGACCAAAATAACATGACTATTTCATTTAAACTAACTCACAACACAACCTCCTTTGCAAATGCTCAAAGTTTCATTGTGGTTTTAACAGGTGCACCTGAAAATTCATCTAGCTAAATTGACCTGTGACAATTACACTCCCAGCCTCACCCTGGATAGAGATTCCAGCTCATGGGATAACAAACTAAGCACCATAAGACTGGGAGCGACTGTCACCACACACTTCACACAAACGCACAGTAGCCACCACCACATGTTTTATTGGAAACATGCACCATTCACAGCATCTGTTGCAATTTTTTACACATTTTTAAGAAATATCTGTATCACACGCTGCCACACACAAAAATGTAAAAGAGTTTACACTGTAGCTTCTTCACAGTGGTAAAATTTGTAAATTTTAGTAGAGCAGCCATTCAGAGATTCAGCTCAACAGTGTTTAAATTATGCTTTAATGAAAAAAGAAATATTTACAGAAAATATATTACAAAACAGAGAGATCAGAGCTGCTAATGCAACATCTTTTTCTTGACACTGTACAGGGTGCTGCTGAGTTAACCCCCACCGGAGCAAAAGGTCGGGGGGTGTTTTATAATGCTCCAACAGGCACACCCTTAATTCTATCTATCCTTGGTACATCTTTATGACAAGGTTTCACAATCTGAAATCCAGCATATTACTTATCAGAATGAAATTAGATACCAAATATAAGATAGATCTTATGTGTATTTCCCTTAGCAGGTTTAATGTGTCTTTTGAGCTTTCTGGACCTTGTAATATAGGTGTCAGGTGTCTTATCGATTGGTTTATTACAACACATTAGTGTAACCACTTTTTATGAAGGTAACTCCAGTACCACAGAAGTAATGGAATATAAAGTTGAAACTTTGAAATGTATGAAAGTACAGTTTTAGGTTAAAAAAATGCTCAAAGCCCCCTTGAAGCTTTCTTAGATAATAAATATGATATCGATTATGTGTACATTTCTCTTAGGAGATCTTTTGGACTTTGTAATATAATCATTTGTTGTGTCCAACTAATTGCTATCTTCTTATACAGTAGTGTAACTACTTTCTATCATGGTAGATTCATTACTGTAGGAGTTAGGGAATATGAATTATAGTTGAATTTTTTTTAGAAAAATTAGTTTTTAGGCCATAAATACTAGGCTCACAGATGTGTATTACTGAGCTGCATTTACAATGGGGGGGTTTAGGACAGAGCCTTATCAGTAGTCCTTTGAAGACCTAAGTAAGGTTTATGATGCTTCTGCATTCCTTCTAACTTTGTTGTGTGTGAAATATGCCTCAAGCAAGACTGTGATTTGTCAAATGTATCATCTTCTCTGGCTGGCTAATCTAGATATGAGATTTAAATCTGACTGTTTTTGTTGCAGACGTGCAAATTCTGGTGCAAATGAGGGTTGCACAGTGTTTAGTACTACTCCTCCTTATTCTACCCAAATTGGAGTATGAAAAGAGCATACAATGATGTGAAAAGGTGCTGCAGTCTTAGCTCAAATAGCCATGAATGAATCTGATAATTGTGAACCTTGAAGCTTATAGTAAACTTGTGTCCTGATATTTACATATTCTGAATAAGCATTGTCATAGAAATGTATCTTCAGAGCTCAGGACAAATATCCTTATGTTCTATGGCTTCAGCTCATAGAACAGCTCCTTGAGGGCAAAGACTGATGTGAATGTTCAGTATGTAAAGCTCTGCATAAATTGTCAACACTATAAAAAAATACCCATAATATTAACCCTAGAAACATTGTATATATCCAGTACCTCACATCATTTTCTGTATGAAAGGGTTTGGCTATGCTTCTCTTCTTCTATTGTTCTTTTTGTGTGTATTTCTACTGCATATTGCTGCTACATCAACTAACTATGGAGAATCACATTTTGTATAAAGGCACACAACATGCAAACTCAGGGTTGAATATTCATTAGCTGTATCCCTGTGTATTATGTTTTTGTCATACTTGTATCAAGCTGGTGATATACCTTTTGTACTCTGTTATGTAGATCCTCTGCTTTAGAAATAATGAGAGTAAGAAACTGCAAAGTATGCTGCTTGCTCATTTTTTGATGTTGCATGTAGTAGTCTATGAAAGGCTCCTTATATTCTGTATGGCAGAATACCACTGACTTCTCTAGTTCAGGTCTTGTAGTGGACGTCTAGAGTTAAGTAGATTTTGGCTCTGGTACAGGCAGTGATGAAAAACACATGAGTGGTAACAAGTCTTAATATCTGTCTTCAGTACTAAAATGGAATAATCTGAAGAAGCCGCTTATTCAAGTATCATTCCCTGTGCCAATCAGATCATGTATGTTAGAATGTGTCTCTGATTCCAACTGTGATACATTTTTTTTTGCTTCTATACTAAAAGCTACTGGATATAACCTTCTCAGGTGGAATATTACTCAATTCTCAATCTAAAAGGTATGTGCTTTTTATTTCAAATACTGATTCTTATTTAATGTTCATGAAAAAGATTGCAAGTGTAGCAGAAGAAATAGTACTGATGGAAGTAGAATTTTAATCTAAAAATATAATTGTGTGTTTATTTCTGGTTGTTAATATCAGAACCTCTGTGACTATTTCTGGAGTGAAGTATTGGATATGATTGTTATGATACTTTCCAACATAATATATTTGTGCAAGTGTCAAAGATGTAACTAGTGACATAATAGTGTGGCTATGTACTGTGTTTGCTCCACAGCACTCAAACAGTTGCTGAGATTTTATGACAGAATAGCAGAGACATGACACATGCTTAATGGATATGTCATCCAGTGCAAACAAAAACATTAAATAAAGCAAAGTATATAATGCCAACCAAATCAGCAGCTATGTTCATCCCAGGCAAATAAAGATAGCTTTTATCCATTTAACAACTAATTCTGCAAAAATTATTTACTGAAGGAGACAGAGGGCATTTTTATAATCAGGGAATTTGACATTTACCAAACATCTACTGCAGGTGAATCAGTCACTCGAATTACAAATACCTAAATCAGAAAGATACAATTTGAGTGAATGTAACATTCACTGTTAATAAACACACTCCATAGATTTGTGTTTAATTATCTTGTATCCAGTATTAGTATGAAGTTTATACCATGCACATGTTTTAGAGCAGCCTTGTCGTGGCATCCTGGGTGTCTTCTGGCATTGTCAAGGGTGCCTTCACATTTTTGCTACAAGTGGGCTTCTAACATGAAAGGAGGGGGACTCGGATGTGAAAGGAGGGGGGGGTCTGATGTGAAAGACGGCTCCTGTGAAAGGGGTGCTCTCATGTGAAGTGGAAAACTCAGTCATAATTTTTTTGCTTGGATCTCCCGTTAAACCCACACCAGACCCCTGTCTAGGATAAGAGTCTGATATTGATTATGGGGGTACCAGACATCTATTTTTACATTTATGATTTTTACATTTTAGACTGTAGGCTGGGGTGCCTCAAGATTTTGTTTGCTTTTAAAAAGTGCCCTGACTGAAAAAAGGTTAAGAAACACTGTTTTAGAGCTAAGTGTAGGCTATTCCATACTGCATTAATGTGTCAGTTTCCTAACTACCAAAACTACAGGATCTGATACCAAAATAAATGGGGAAAATTATATTGCACATAGCATTGTGCATGTCATCATAGAAACATAGAAGAGTGGTGGCAGAAAAAGACCAAGTGGTCCATTGAGTCTGTCTTTTTAGTTTTTTGTTTTTGTTTTAACTTTTTTGTTTGAGTATAGGTCTATGTCAACAAAAGACCAAGTGGTCTATCGAGTCTGCATTTTTTATTTTATTTTTGTATTTTTCTTTTTTTAACCTTTTGTCTGAGTATAGATCCAGGTTTGCCCCATGCACGTTTAAATTTAATTACTCGACTAACTCACTTCTTCTGCTAGAAGTATTTTGCAAGCATCAACTACTCTTTCAGTAAATAATACTTTCTAAGGTTAGATTTTAACTTTTCTCCTGCAAGTTTGAGGTCATGTTTCCGTGATCTTAATCTTAGCTTCCTATTAAAATACTGCCCTCCTCAACTTTATTCACACCAGTAATGTACTTAATTCTGTTATGTCACCCATTTCCATTCTTTCACCAAGACTGTACAGATGAAGTTACTGCAGACCCTCCTGATATGTTTTATCCCTCAGATCTTTCACCATTTGTGTTGCCCATTTCTGGACTTGTGCTGGTAATCCTTCTAGTTATAACTAAAGATGGATTCAGGACCTCCTTTTTCCTGCTGGTACTCCCTCTAATGAAAACCAAAATTCTATATAGTATATTCAGGACCATCCTTCACCTGCTGGCAATCCCTCTAGTGATAACCAAAGAACTATATAGTGTATTCAGGACCTCCTTTCTCCTGCTGGCAATCCTTCTATTGATAACCAAAGATCTATACACTGGATTGAGGACCTCCTTTCTCCTGTTGGCAACCCCTCTAGTGATAACTAAAGATCTATATAGTGGATTCAGGACCTCCTTTCTCCTACTGGAAATCCCTCTAGTAATAACCAAAGATCTAAATAGTGGATTCAGGACCTACTTTCTCCTGCTGGTTTTCCCTCTAGTGATAACTAAATAATCTATATAGTGAATTCAGGATCTACTTTCTCCTGCTAGTAATCCTTCTAGTGATACACTTCAGAACTCTATTCACTTTCCCCAATGCAAAGCCACATGCTTTGCTCATTTTGCAGTCATCTAAAATAAGCACCCCCAGTCTTTTTCCTCTATAGTTCTGGCCAACACTGTACCCCCAAGATGGTACTCTATCAGATAATTATTTTTCTCTAAGTGCATTATTTTGTGTTTAAAAACATTGACCTGCAAATCCCACTGCTTTGACCAATCTTCCAGCAATACTAATCACGTTCCATGTCAAACGCCTTCAGGAATATCAACCATATTGCATATCTTTGTGACATCAACAAAAAGGCAACCTTACCCATCAAACCTTCAGTTATTTTACTTATAAACAGAATAAATAGAACAAAGACGTGTGCTAAACCACAAGTGACTGGTTTCTAGTCCATACAACCACACTCTAAAAAGGTATCCTTTTGCCAACTACATATCCACTGAACAATAGGTAAGTCCTAGCTTGTAAATTTTTTTTAATCTGATCAATATTTTAATATGCGTTTCTGTATCAAATGCCTTGCTTAAATCAGGATAGGCTATGTCCATAGTACTACCCTGATCCAAAATATTTGTAATATTGTCACAAAATGTCATTAGATTAGTCTGAAATGAGCTGTGATTCAGTAAAGGCTTGCTTTTGTCATGTAACTTGCAGTAGGAAAATAAAAGCTGGCATCTAACTGACTGCTGTTGGCCAGCCATATATTTTTTCCATCCAAGTTAATAAATCAGAACTCTTCATATCAAACAAAAATTCTAAAACAAAACATTACTCTGATGCGGTCATATTAAACACATTTTATTCAGAATAATTTTCATTGAAACATACAAAAAAGGGTTCTATTATATGAAAGTCTCCAAACTAAAAACATGATGTTCACAACTGTTTTAGCACTGCATATTGTTGACACATTATACAGACTGTCACTATTTTATCGTCTCTTGAAGTTAGCAGTCCTCTAAATACTGATCTACAAACATTTCCGGTAGCAAGGTCAGTGGTGTATTTTGGTTTTGTGCTGCCCTAGGCAAGACTAAACTCGGGCGCCCCCCCCCCCCATCTAAAATTGCCCGCCCCTTCCTGTTTAAGACCCACCCTCTCTTATGTAAACTCCACCCCTTCCTGTTTAGGCTCCACCTTTTCCGCCGTGGACAAGTGCCTATATTTTGTTGTTTTGTGTACCAGTTCAAATGGAACGGAGCTCTCGCCCTTCCACCTCCCTCTGGTCACTGCCCCGCACTCTCCATCCTGGACGGGCACTTCCTGGTGGTGTACCAACATTGCAAAGGCTTACACCTTGGTCACCTCGATCCTCTCCAGAGGCCACCTTCTCTCCGGTCCCCGGACTCACATGTTCCCCCCCCCCCAGTGATGCCACAGCTCGGCTGTTATCATTAAGGGCAGGCTTCAGGTTTCAATTTTCCTCGCTGGACGGTCCCCTGGGGAGATGGAGAAACTAAGCATTCTGTTTTGACTGGGCTGAGGCACGAGGGGGGTGGGAAGGGGAGACCCGGAGACTGTGTACTTGTGCAGCAGCGTACAGGGGAGGAAAGAGAGGAAGATCGGGACCAGAAAATAATGTCCTGTGCTGACACTGACATTAAACCGCAAGGGGAGGGGGAGGAGGGGGAGACTGTGTATGCTAAGTTGTGCAGCAGCGTACAGGGGAAGAAAGAGAGGAAGATCGGGACGAGAAGGTAATGTCCCCGACTCCCGTGCTGACACACTGACAGTAAACATAAACCGCACATACAGTATCTCGGGGTCTGATGAGGAAGCTGTTCACTGAGAACCAGAACGGCTGCGGCTTCCTCGTCAGACCCTGAGATATGAACAGTCCGAGCTGCCGAGCATTTACCTCATGTCCGAAGCTGTCCCGCTCACTGTCCCCTCTTCTCACCCTCTGCCTGGGGGGCCGCCCCCCTGAAAAATGCCGCCCAAGTCAAACGCCTACTTTGCCTCGTGCTAGATACGCCCCTGAGCAAGGTTAAGGATTAGGCATTATGTTGCCATTCCTGTATTTCTAAAAATAAACAAGTGACCTTCATCTGACAGATTTAACTTTGGTTACATCTACATCAAAATAGTTTGCTAAACTAATATGGCAACATGAGTAATAGATTACATTTAATTCAGTATACAAGAAATTCTGACAGAAGTCTAGGAGGATGAGCCATGTTGGGATACACAGAACATAAGTTACACTACTTTCTAATATATCCAAAATACACTCAAAAATGTAGGACGGTGTGGGGGGCTTGTGAAAAGTATATCTACACCCAAACCTTCCTATTCATTAAATAGGATAGCAACACCTATATTTTAAAATCCTCTGGCATATATTGTCAGATACCTGTATGCTTATAAATGTGAAAAAAATATATATTTGGAAACCACAAAGAAAAACTAAAATGCACATGAGACAACTGGGATCTTGGCCAGAAAATAAAAAATAAAAATATATCCGATTTCTTTTTATAGGCATGATAAATACTTTTCCTTCATTTATTACTTTTTAAAAGTAAATAATCATTTATAGGAAATACAGATATGGACACATTTGTTGGCACCCTTCTATGAAGAAAGAAGAACCCACAATTTTCTCTGAAATAACTTAAAACTGAACAAAGTAATTTGCACCCATCATTATTTATGACATATTCAACAGAATATTTTAAAAAATAGGAAAATAACAATGGCATGGACAAAAATAATGGGACCCATAGCTGAATATTTTTGTTGCACAACCTTAAGAGGTAATCACTGTGAACAAAGATTTTTGTAGATGTCAATGAAACTTCTGCATTTGCCAACAGGTAGATGGCCCCACTCTTCATGTGCATATTATCAGCTGTCTCAGGTTGGAGAAGGGTGCCTTCTCCATACTGCATGTTTTAGATCCTTCCATTGCTGAGCAATAAGGTTCAGATCAGGGTTCATAGAAAGCCACTTCAATGTTTTGTTCTTAGCCATTCTTGGGTGCTTTTGGTTGTGTAATTTGTGTCATTATCCTGTTGGAGGACCCATAACCTGCAACTGAGATAAAGCTTTCCGACCATGGACAGTACATTTTACTCCTGAATTTCTTGATTGTCTTCAGATTTCATTGTGCCCTGCACAGATTCAAGACACCTCATGCCAGCACTGCAAAGCAGCCCCAAAATAAATCCAAGTCTCCAGCATGCTTTAGTTTTTTCTTATCAATCCAAAGGACATATTCCCAGAAACATTGTGGCTTATCATGCATTTTAGCAAATTCCATTGTAACATACTTAACTGAGTTTCTTCAGTGGAGTTAACATCTTCTTTCTTTGAGCTGACTGTCACTCAAAAATCAACTGAAGGTGTGCTCAGACACTGATGTACCTTGGAGTTCAGTTTGTACTGCTTTAAAAGTTTGTATCTGTCTACTATTTGCACTATCCTTTGTAAAAACTTCTGTTCAAACTGGCGTTAATATTTCTCTTGTGAGCACATCCAGAGAGGTTGGTTACACTCCCATGGACCTTAAAATTCTTGATAATATTTGCAACTGTAGGCTCAGGAACATCAAGCTGCTTAGAGATGGTCTCTTCAGAGGGAGGGGTGGGATTTATCAAAGGGTTTGCAACTGTTTTCTTACAGTCACACCTTGTAAAATAATGCTAAAGGAGAGCAAAATGATTGTTCCACATTTGTGTTCTTTTTCTACCACCACAGCGACACTTAAGAATTTGCGACTAGATGGATACAAATAGCGACAATACGCATAAAAAAAAACACACTTATCTCAGATGTGCGATAATACTCTGCTTCTGAAAAATTATACACAGAACAGTCGCATGATCAAAAGTCCTCGGGAGGACTTAAAGTAGTGTTGGCTGTGTTATCCTGTCATAAAAGTCTTCTCACTCCTTTAACCCCTTCCTATGGAAAACAGCTCTATATACTCTTCCCCTTTCTGTCTAAACATTGACTTCTCATGTCAGTGACTGGTATGCAGGGCGGTCTTTAATATTGATTGGACCCCAGGCAAACATTTTCTTGGGCCCCCCACCACGTCCTGCTCCCTACCTGCCATGCCCCACCATGCAATATTGCCCGCTATATGCTGGCAGTGCAGAGCTGAAATGGATCCAAAAAATATTGTCCAGATCCACCCCACCACCTGATTGAGTAAAGTGCTGTGCAAACTGTTGGTGCTATATAAATCCTGTATAATAATAATAGAGGCTGTGTCCGCCCCCTCCCCAATCCATCTCTCCAGTCAGCACTGGAGGATCAGAGAGGGGAGGGGGGAATCCCTGCGGGGAGCGGTGACTGACAGTCAACGCTCTCTGCAGAGAAAGTGAGTACAGCAACTGAGTGATCAGCGGTTTGTGATCGCTCAGTTCTCGATCAATAGAGCCGACCTGTGACAGCTTCGGTAACTAGGGGGAACACTGTATTTCACTCTCCCCATAATTCTCCTTACATGGTAAATGTGTGGATTTGCCACCTACCACTTTCACTGCATAGAATAGCAACAATAATTATAATAATAATAATAATAAAATGATGACACCAGGAGACATGCTCAGGTGTCATTATTATTATTATTATTATTATTATGTCCTGGTGTCATTATTTGTATTTTAAAATAATAATAATAAAATGTCATTATTATTATTATTGTAAAATAATAATAAAGCAACAATAATAATAATAAAAATACAATGATGACACCAGGGGACATGCTCAGGTGTTATTATTAATAATATTATCATGTTCCCTGAATAATTGTCATGTCCACAGGGGACATAATAATATAATAATGACACCAGGGGACATAATATAATAATGACATAATAGTAAAATTAATAATAATAAAATGATGACAACAGGGGACATGCTCAGGTGTCATGATACACAAATAAGACACATTTTTGTTAATAGTTAGGGTACTTGAATGCATTTTTAAGATTTAACTCCTGAGTTTAGTGTCACGTTAAGGGGTCAGGAGTTCAAAGGAAACATTTAAAATGTCCAACCTTTTTTTTGTTATTAGTTAAGGTATTGAATGCATTTTTAAGATTTAAGAGCAGAGCTAACCATTATTGTTGTTTCGGACACTGGACTTTGCATGGGGCACTCAGCTTTCCAGGTAGTGAATCATGTTAGCCACAGGATGCTAGCTATACAGATACAGAAAAAGGGGAGTAAAGAAGCATGAGGGCGGGAAGTGGCGGAGGTAAGAGCGGGGTCTGGTGTTGCAAAGAACAGAGCGGCTACGCGTTTCGAAGAGCTTGTCTTCTTTCTCAAGCCGGGTAGTGAGGGAGATACAGCTCTGTGGGCCATCTGCTGGTGGAGCCTGGTAACTGAAAGCTCCCTTAGGCTGGGTTCACACCTAGGCGTATCGAATATGCGCATTTGTCGCGCGTTTCGTGCCGGGCATTTATACCGCGATTCACGGTAAAAAACCGTGCGACCAGCACGCGTTTCCGAGGGCTACCTGGCTGTATCCCGATGGATAAGCGCGGCAAATACGCCCCAAAGAAGCTCCTTTACTTCTTTGGGCGTAGGGCACTTTGCAGCGAGTTCCTACGCGCTGTAAAACGCCCAGGTGGGAACCATGCTCATAGGCAATCATTGTTTTTCACATGTTGAGCATGTGAGTGTAGGAACGCGATGTAAAACGCCCAGGTGTGAACCAGGCCTTAGGGGCATAAACCCAATTGGAGAGCAAAGATCTAGATAGCGATTGTCTCTTTAAAGGTGCACTACCACCTTCCATGGGGACTTCAAATGTGAGGTAAGCAAAGGCTCCTTCCCAGCCCAGCTGCCCAGTTTGGTCCTGGTCCTCAGTTTGCAGGATTGTAAACTTTTATCAGCTGGACATTTAGGCCTCAGAAGATGCCAGCTTCAGTCATAAAGTTCTCCAGACAGACCTTTGCTGTTGGGCTCATTGTTGGCACTTAGGATCATAGGAAATAAATATTTATTGTCTGTGCACCTCAGCTTCATCTAGTGGTCATAAGGCAGTGTTTTCCTGATAGTATATTTTCCAGGACAAATGTAATAACACTTCTCCTGCCTTCTCCAAACTCTTCACCCTTTTGTGAATAACCCCCTAATTACATTTGTTTTTGCCTACATTCACATAGAATGAATGTATGCGCAGTTTTGCAGGATGAATGGCTCTGCAATACTTTTATAAATACACCCCTTAGTGTATCATGTCACCTTCAGCTACTTGACATTTATGGCAGGAAGGGTCAGCCTGTCTACATATTTTAAATAGCCTGGCTGGAGTTGAATGAGTTTATCTCTGGCTGATATAACTGTACAATTGTATGGGCAAACTAATTCCAGGCTTGTTTAGTGAGTTCTAAAATATCTTTAGACTAGAGCTGCGGAAATTAACGATTAATCCCTCGATTAATCGTTAATTTTTTTGATCGATCAAAATTATTTTGATTGATCAAAGTTCTTTTGATCCGTACTCACCTCTCCGCCGGCTTCTGGGCCTTCCGTCGGAGATCTGGTGACGTCACGGACATAGACATCACCGGACTCCTCCCCCTTTCCCCAAGTGGCTGTCGGCTAACGAAGGGAAGGGGGAGGAGTCCGGTGACGTCGATGTCCGTGACGTCACTGGACTCCTCCCCCTTCCCTTCGTTACCCGATGGAGCCGCTTGGGCCGGTGAGTACACATCCCAACTCTCCTGGCCGCCCGGGAGAGAAACACTTTTTACCGGAAAGGTTTAATCTGCTCAATCGAGCAGATTAAACCTTTCCCTGCAATCATTTTTTTTTTTTTCTGACATTGGGAGCCGCGGCCTGACCGTCAGTCAGAAAAGAAAAAAAAGGCATATGATTGCATAGCTAGATTCCTATTGGCTATTGCGCTTTGCAATAGCAAACTAGCTAATGCACCCTCCCACTGCTGCTGTCAATCAGCAGAGGGGGACCTGAATTTTTCTATCAGGTCCTCTTCTGGTGATTGAAAGCAGCAGGGGGCGGGTGCAATAGCTAGTTTGCTATAGGCTATTGCAAAGTGAAATAGCCAATAGGAATCTAGCTATGCATTCTTATGTTTTTTTTTTTTTATTCTGACAACTGCAACTGGCAGAATACTAAAAAAAAAAAGTCTGCAGATAGCAAAGAAGCTATTGCTTCCTGTGCTATCTGCCATCATTTCAGGGGGGTGCTCTCTCCCAGCCCCCCTAACACTCCCTCCGCAGATGGGGGGGGGAGAGAGCACCTCCCTGAAATTGCTTATTTCAGGTTGGGATCCCCGGCATTGGCCTATACACAATAGGCCAATGTATAGCCTATTGAAGTAATAAAATGAACTAGGATCACACTAATCCAGCACGTTATTATTCTGAGTTGCCCCACTCAACCGGCGGCCATATTGAGTGGGGCACGTGAGATTAATAACGTGCTGGATTAGTGTGATCCTAGTTAATTTTATGACTTCATTGCTGTGCTGTATGTGTATAGGCCAATGTAGTTGGATCTGTATGTGCGTTATAATTAATCGAAACTAATTGATTAAAAAAAGTTTCGATTAATCGAACAGGAAAATTTTAATCATTACCAGCCCTACTTTAGACCAATTTTTTTTAACACTCCAATGTGGAAGTATGTGTTTGAGTCACGGTAAGATAGAAACCAATTTGGAGATGTCTGGTAGTTGGAGAATGCCCTCTATAATAGATGCTTCAAAGTGAACATCCCAAAGGCCCAACTGTGTGTTTGCTGCATGTCTTATTTGTATATGTATAAAACCAACTCACAGATCAGAGATCTAAAATTTTCTTTTTAGCATCTCAGCGCATTTAATCATTCCTTGGAAATATACTGTAGGTGGAGTATATATTTCAAGCCTGTTTGAACCCGTAAGATGTAATCCAGAATAAAGGTGAAATTATCCAATGTTCAGTTATACCATATCAGTTTATTCAGTGACATAAGCTGGGAGAGTTAAGGAAGAAGTTGTTAGCATTTTTTGTAGATTTGTAAAGACATTTTAGTAACCACAGTAGATCCTGCAGTATTGGGTAGAGTTTCCCTGTGGATTAAGTTATTATAAGAGAAGATACCTAGTTGCAGCATTATTCAGGTTGGAAATTGCCACCAATATATATATACTGTATATACCAGTTTTGATGCGAAGCAAGATATTCTCAGATTATGTCTAGGAAATTGATGTGGATGTGAAACCAATGGACTTATACATTGGCCCTTTTTTATCGGTATTTATTAAGTAAAATAAAAATGAATTTCTAAGAGTTATATGCATAAGAATTATATGTTCTCCATGCTTAGAGTGACACATAAAAAGCCCCACTTTCTCTGTTTTTTGTTTCAATATTCTCAGATTAGCTAAAGCTAAACCTCCATGTGAAAAGGGCAGATATAGCATAGATCAGGAAATTCCAAGGGATTTATATGCCCATATGAAGGTGGTAATTAATGAAATAATTCCACTAAAGTTTTAATTAAGTATATAAGTGGGGGAAATGGCACAAACATATGGGAACCTGGAGAGATAAATACCAATTTGAATACACTGATTCTACCCAGTAAGTTTAGGGCTAGAGTAGACCATGTAGAAATTCTGTTTTTAAATGATGCCTCTAAAGAAGTTTACACATAACAGGTAAGGGGCAGCTTGACCTCCACGCCCAGATATCTGAATTTGTTAACAATCTTGGGCGGGCTTATAAATAAACTTGAAAAGGAGGGGAGACGGGGGGCAACCCTCCTTTGCATAAGTGACAGTGTAAGGCTATACTGTTAATGCGGATCTGGACTGTGGGGCTGTTATAGAGTACTTTTTACCAAGTTATACAATAAGGACCAAGAAATGTATGTAAAACTACTACTCTTGGAGGATATCACGAAATAGCCTGTAAATAAGTAAAGCGTCTTCCAACATTTGTGTATCTTGATCTTAACCTCTTGCCGTTTTTAATATAGGGGAAACTGTTTTGTTTTTTTACATTTCGGTGATTTTTCCTTAATATAGTAAAAAAATAAAAACCCCAGTGGTGAATAAATACCACCAAAAGAAAGCTCTATCTGTCCCCAAAAAAGGGTATAAAATTCATTTCAGTACAGCGCTGCATGACGGAATAAATGTCAGTCAAAGTACCGCAGCGCTGAATACTGAAAAATGGCCTGGATGGGAAGGGGGTTTAACACCGCAGATGTCAACTGGTTAAGAGGATAAAGCCATATTGATCAGGGTAATTTTGGAGGGAACAACTAAATTTAGCCTATGAGCTTGGATTTTAACATTAGTATTAACCGCTTGAAGACCAGGTGTTTAGACCCCCTTCCTGGCCATGCCATTTTTCAGTATTCAGCGCTGCGGTACTTTGACCGACATGTATTCCGTCATGCAATGCTGCACTGAAAGATAGATAGAGCTTTCTTTTGGTGGTATTTAATCACCACTGCTGTTTTATTTTTTACTATAATTAGGAAAAATTACTGAAAATTTTGAAAAAAAAGGTTGTTTTTTTTTTACATTATGTTAGGAAACATTTATTATTACCCAATTTTTTGTAAAATATAAAAGACGGGTCACGATATGTAACATGTGCGGCGTAATGGGCGCAATCGTCGTTTTTTCACGTATGCCGCACCCCCGACGCGTGCATGTATGGGTGGTGACTTTAAACATTTTTTTGTTTTTTTATTCTTTTCTTATGTGTAACTTTAAAACTTTATTGCTTTCACATACAGGGGCTAATAAAACCCCCCTATGTGATAGCAAAATATGTGACAGGTCCTCTTTATGGAGACAGGGGTCTCCAAGACCCCTAATGTCACCTAGGACCCCCCAAAAGAAGCTGATGAAGCACAGATCTGCTCCATCAGCCTCTTTCCAACTTCTGAAGCTGGAGAGTGACACAAGAATGCGGAAGTGATGTAATATACAACACTTCCGCATTCTTGCAGCGGAGAGGGGACCCGAGGGAGCTCGTGTACCGATCTCCCTCTGATCCCCTATGACACGTGCACCATGCTGATCCCGGGCTCGCACCGGGCACAGCGGAGCCCGGGACCAGCGGGACAACGGCGGGGGGGACTGATCGTTACCCCATAATGAGGCGCGCACGAGGGGTTGTGTCTGAGCGTCTAAAGACGCCCGCTCAGATCTACGGCCGGCCGGCCGGGAGGTAGTTAATTTAGGATATGGTGCTATATGATTCACAGAAGGGAAGCATTATTAAAGCTTCCCTCAATGAAGGAGGTATGATCCCTTCTTTCAGAAAATGTTCATACTGGCTTAAGAGATGTATGACAAATAAATACTTAAAGAGGAACTTTACCCATTTCTTTAAAATAACAACAAACACACCTTTAGAAATGTTTAGTAATGACAATCTACAAACACATACTTCTAGATAATTGTAGGCTTTGTATTCTTTACATACCTTGTTTCTCTTTTCTCTCCCAGTCTTCTGACAGTGGCCATGTTAACTAAGGGAAGGTTATTAGCTCTCCTTTTACTTCCTGGAACTCTGGCAGATGTGACTAGGACATGTGACCGAGCACATCATCTCAGGGGAGGAAAATGTCTTTCCCTAAGATCTTTTGAGACTACAAGATAAGATTTCCCAGCAATGCTCTGCTGATGTAACCTTCCCAAGATGCAACGCTTAGGGACTTACATCATTTGTGCCAGAACTGGACCAGGAAGTAGATGAACTCTGTTTAACTAATGAATGTAAGATGATTTTAAACCAGCATACAGATCTGCAAGCTGGTGTGATTTTTAGTAAAAGGGGGTAAAGGTAAAATTTAAAGGATGCATAACACTATTGGGTGACTGTCCAAACCTAGGGTTTTACGCTTAGCAAAGAAGGAGATTGTTTGGTCAATTACTTCTTGTGTAAACAGAGCATCTAGACATTTCCTTTTTTTAGGAGAGGAAAATGAATCTGCGCTAGATAGTCCTCAAAGTGCAAAGTTTTTTTTAAAATATTGGATAGAGTGGAGATTGATTAGAACACCTGTCAGGTTTTTATTGCTCCCTGTGTCCCCATTAGGGGGATTTACCCTTTCTGTTTCTGCTGGTGACCATTATCCTTGAAAGTGAAAGAAAATTCCAAATTTTGGTTTGTCCCCAGATCAGGAATAGAGGGGAACTCTTTCAATAGGAACACTAGTTTTGGTAACCCTGCTGACCACCAATGGTTTTTCTAACTTTGGAGGTATTCTTTCTCACTTCCTGTTGTGACTATCAGACAGGAAATAAAGGGACATCTCCCCAATGGGACACAGATGGCAAAAACAAAAGCTGACAGGGGTTATAATCCTCCTTCCCTTATGTAAAACTAACAAAAAAATGTTTGGCTTCAGTTCTTCTGTAAGGGTATTCTGACTCTGATTGCTGTATTAGCGATTTATCATTTTCCCTAGGTACTAAGGAAGGTTTCTCCTGGGGAGCTGCTATATCTGCTGCCCACATAGAGTTGGCACTATCTTGAGGCTGTTGCTAGGCCATTTGAACTAGGGACCCAGTCCATGGTCAACCCTTCTGAGTTCATGAATTTGGTGTTGAACTTGTACAAATTGTACTACGACAGGCTTGTGGGGATAATTCGTTTTTGCAGATGGTGGGACTCTACACCAATCAGACGTGATTACTGTCTTTCTAAAAATGACATTAATGGTCCATAGGTCGTTCCAACATAGACCAATGAGCAAGGACACTAGAAGGTAGACACCTGACCATAATGGGGATGGCTATGTAAGGTACCTGTGTGAAAGGTAGAGTCCGAAGTGGAGTAAGGCTGAGGATAAGGCTAGGTGGTGTCCGGCAAGCAAAGTCAGCAACAGATGGGCAGTGAAGTACAAAACCAGGATCCAGGAGAGTAGTCAAGAAACAGGCCGAGGTCTAACACGAACAGGCAGCGAGGTACAAAATCAGCATGCAGAAGAGTAGTCAGGAAACAGGCCAAAGTCTCAGTAATATTCAGCAATCAATCCAGCAGCAGTACACACAGGAACAAACCCAAATAAACAGGCTCAGAGCACAGGGAGTGCTCAGTATTTAAAGGTTGAGATGATTGTGGATTGACTGCAGCTGGCAAGCAGGTGGGGCTAGAGAGTCCAGAGGAAAGCTGCTGAATAGAAATCTGCAGGGCAAAGGTGAGTCCTCCTTGTGGCTGAAAGGCAATGTCTCAGCACTTCCACCACAGAGACCCAGGTTCATATCCCCACAGCCACAAAACAGGTGCTGGGTAGACAAGCACCTGACAGGGTAAATGTAGACTAACAGATCAAGGAACTACACACGTTGCATTTGCAGCACTTGAAGCAGCCTTTTTTATGATAAATTTTGAAAAGATTTTGTGGTACTTATCTACAAAATCTGCTCTAATGAGAAGGTCTTTTAAATTTCTGCTATGGCCGTGCCACTGAGAGTTTTCCTCCCTCATATTGTTTCCCAATAAGGTGACTTATGTTGCTTGAGTTATGATGTGAATTGTCTAAATCTCCTTTTACAAAAGTTAATAAAAACTAATTCAACACTAAATGTCTGCTATGTGTGTACACATTAGGTAGTCCTCTTTTGACCACTTGGGAAACTTTGCTGCCACTATGTAGAATATGGTTGTGATGATTTGTGTTTTTTTCTCAAAGGAAATAATGCTCACAAAAGAAACCCTGCTGGGTTTAGGAATACTAGATAGATGAGAGTAAAAAGAGTTTCCTAACTACGGGGGATGGATAACAATGTTCCAGGAATCCCCAACTGTTTCCCATCGTTTCCAATTCCCCAACTGATACTGCAACATCAAGAAAAGTGATCTTACTTGGGGAGAGGTCTGGATTGAATTTGATAGAAGGAAAAATAGAGTTAAAAGATTGTACATTCTCTTAGAATTCCAAAACATAAATATGTCATCGTAGTATGGCGGTGAAGGATATATACATTTCTCGATGAGATAACCTATGAAGAAATTTGCTAATGAAGATGCAGCAGCATTGCCCATGGCACTGGCAATAATTTGTTTGTACATTCCTTCCTCAAATTTGAAGATCTTATTTTTCAAGGCCAACTCCAGACACTGTAAAAAAAAAAATCAGAAGAAATGTTTAGGGACACTACATGAAAAAATAAACTGCATCAGGGTCTACTCTGTTATGAATATCCATATATCTGTATAGGAATAGGAAAACTGCTAACGTTTACAGGAAGGAGCTGTACATTGTTCACTTCTCCTGCCTTCTCCAAACTCTTCACCCTTTTGTGAATAACCCAGCTGTGTAACTGCCTATAAATAACAGCTCCTGGATGCTTCCTTCTGTGTGTTCATTCATTAGTTAAACAAACATGTTTTTAATTTGCTTAAAAAGAGAGTTCATCTACTTTCTGGTCCACTTCTGGAACAAATTGATGTAATGTGCCAAAGTGTTGCATCCTGGGAAGCTTACATCAGCAGAGCATTTCTGGGAAATCTCATCTGTAATCTCATGACATCTCAGGGAAAGGCATTTTCCTCCCCTGAGATGATGTGCATGATCACATGTCCTAGTCACATGTGCCAGAGTTTCAGGAAGTAAAGGTAGATCTAGTAATCTACCCTTAGCAAAAATGGCCACTGTCACAAGACTGGAAAAGAGAAACAAGGTATGCAAAGACTTTTTGTCCGGCGAAATGTATCAGCCGAAAATTGCACTTTTGGCAAAATGCCAAAAGTGCAATTTTTTTGCCAAAATAGCGGTGCATTCCTGCTTTCTCTCTCTCCCCGCCAGACGCTGCTCTTTGTCCCAGCGGGGAGGAGAGAAACTGTCACAGGAGGCCGAGAGGTGCTGGAGGAGAGCACTGTGAGCGGCCGGCGTCTCTCCTCCCCGCACCGTTCAGCCTCCTGTCACAGATCAGGAGAGCAGTGTGTGGGCGGAGACAGCTCTCAATCCTGTCACTGGAGGCCGGCGGGCGGTGCCGGGAGGAGTCAGCTGTTAGATCGAGATCTCCTCCTGCACTGCCCGCTCACCCTCCTGTGACAGCCGATCCAGGATGGAGAGCGGTACAAGCACTCAGCGATCGCTGAGTGTTTGGAAATATTTGAGGACAGAGTATGTTTACAGTGTCCCCAATTATGAATTAATGGGAAGTGATCAACATCACTTCCTGTTCATTCATGATTGTGGATATAGTAAACACACTCTGTCCACAAGTTATGAATAAACAGGAACACTCAGTATAGAGGCTTCCTGTTCATTTATAACTGGGGCTACAGAAAAAGAGATTGAGGACTATGTGTCCTCAATTTCTTTTTCTACTTTAAAAGGGAAATATCAGGGGTCTGTCTGTTTAGACCCCTAATATTTCCCCAAAGCCCCTAAAAGTACAGTAAAAAACAAAAATATGTAATAAAAATAAAATAAATAGAAACTAAATATAAAAGATTAAAAAGTTTAAAAAATAAATAAAATATTTGAAAAAATTTGACAGTTAGAAAAAAAACATTTTCAGTTTCTGCCTGACATTTTTAAAAAATTTCGGTTTTGAAATGTTAATTTCAGTGCACCTGTACAAAGAATACAAATCCTACTCTAGAAGTATGTGTTTGCCATTACTAAACATTTCTAAAGGTGTGTTTGTTGTTATTTTAAAAGATATGGGTAAAGTTCCTTTTTAATAGTACCCACATATGGTATCAAAACACAGCACACTTATGGTATCGCAGCACACATATGGTATCAAGCGCAGGATACATTTTCATATGGCTATGTTCTTGGAAACACTTAACCAAAGTGTGCTCTCATCTGATTAATCAGCGATCTATGTAACTTACAGGAAACAGTGTATAACATCTGCATAATCTTATTGATAAATTTAATAAAATGGATGGGAATGGGCAAATATATGGCGTTAATCTAGCCAGTAATACCTTTTAAGTTATATGCACTGAAATACTGTATATATTACTCTATGCTACTGCTACTTTTTATTATGTGCATATATTTTATGACGATTGTAAATAAAAAAAGTATGCTTTTTGACACTTTGATATCTCAGATGTCTCATTCTAACACCTTTTCTCCTGCTACGTTTGTGATGACTTTACATACTAACATATATAATTCACTACATCAGGGACAGTGTACGTTTATCTCCACAAGCCCGCGGTCATAACTTTTTTGTAGTTCTCAACTAAATCAAAAATGTATGTCATGTTCCCATTAAATACATGGGAAAACGTTGAGTGTGCACAAAAGACAAATAGCTACTGTAGATCTCAGAGAGGCATACCGAATGGCCCCATAAGGTAATGGAAACAAACACAATAACTGGCACAAGACGGATACATTTGTCAAATGAAGCATTTCAGACAAACGTTTACCACTAGCAAGCTTTCTGGAAAGAGAAATGTAGAACCGGATTTTATAAGCAGGATTTGCACATTAACTTAAGCATTCTTTTCTCTTAGAACAGTTGTAGTCATGTGTAAGTTATTCAAATCCCTTCTCTAGCATGTTTGTGGTCTGTGTTTCCAACCAGAAATAGTTAGGTTGGGTTACAATAATTCACCACTTAGGAGTTGGTGGATTTGAAAAAACACAGAGGTGGCGCCTTCAATATTCACTTTTCTGTCTATGAATGTGATTTTGGTTGGGTTTCACTCTTGTTTTCCATTATTTCATGACAAACTGAGAACATATGTTACCTGGACTGCAGAGGGCTAAAGACAATGCAACAAAAATGTAAGTTTGCTCTAAAAGGGTTGTTCAGAACTTCACATTAAATACAAACTTATAGATATGTTAGCTAAAGCAGGCATGCACTTTTTAATAGGACAAAGCAATCCGTTAAAACAAGTACCTTTGTCTTATAATTCCTCATTGGAATAAGCAGAGCTTACCCTAGACACACTCATGGTAATTCAATATTGCATATGCACCAGAATTCTGGTATCAATGAAACCTAAGAAACATCAAATTCTAAAACATGCTGCACCTTTTTCCGGACCGCTACCGACTCCTGTGCCAAATACAAGTAGTTCTTATTTGTACCATAATTAATTCTTGCCGCATGCTTGCGACATATTCAATAAATTAAGTCCCTCAGTTCAGTAATAAGAAAAGTGATGCAAAGTAAGCACAACTACTTTTTGGCGTAGCTAGTCTGTCGCACATTCATATGGTATAATTCTGTCGCAGTATACAGACACATGTGACACTTTGGACAGAGATACAACACAGCTATGTCATTCATCAGTGTGCATATACTGTATCTGCTCTAAAGTTTGTCTCGCAATCCAGTGCCAGTTTCATAGGTTTGTGCCAAATTTATGAATGCTATGCAGCCGTGTACATCAATTTGGTGCAAATAATGGCACTAGTCCTGCAACCCTGAGACACTTTTCTTGTGTCTCAGCAACGTTCTTTTCGAATTCCCCTGACTGTCCCTTTAGCCTACTAGGAGCCTATATGCATACCCCCCAACTGTCCCTCATTTGGAACCAAAATTCTCTGTCTCTCTTTTCTCAGTTGTCCCTCTCTTGGGTCTGATGTATAGATATCTATGAAAATATTATATTTAAGTACCACAGTTGATGTTCTGCTCTAAAGCCTTTATCTTATCTCTTAATCATCTTGTTTATATTTCAAAAGCTAGTATAAAAGAAAAGTAATGGTAAAAAAAACTATTCTGGGTCTAACCAATCATTTTTGGCAAATAAATTCTTAATGGTCTGCATAACTGGGGAAGTGGCCACTGCTTAAATACATTATGCTGACAGATGTCCCTCTTTCTCATTTCAGAAAGTTCGCTGCTATGCTATAAGGAGTTTGTAGGCATGCCCCTTCTAAATACTGGATTACATTAATGGTATCATTAGTATTTAGAAACAGGCAGATCTTTTCCACAGGGATACAGCACAATGGCTGAAAAGTTGGGCCTTGGCAATAGAGGACCTGAGATTGCAATTGGAGCTACAACAAACATTAAAGCTGAAGTGTAGTAATTTTTGGGGGGTTACAGCACCAAACACATTAGATATGTGTGCTGATGTGTATCCCCATATCTTTAGCTGCTTATTCTTGTAAAAATTCTCCTCTCACTGCCCCCATTACAGCCGCTAGATATTACTCTCAATGGTGATCTGAAAGCCTGTGGTGAACTCCCTTCCACAGGCAGTGGTTTCAGCTGAGAGCATTGACTCATTCAATAAACGTTTGGTCCCACAATGCAATGCAATGAAAGAAATTATGTGATTCAACTGCAGTCACTGCAGACGGCTGGTAAGAACTAGACCCTGTGCAGGTAGTAAAGTGCACAGGAGCATGCCACATAGCTATAAGAACAGCAAGGACACTGAACACATAGCCATAAGACATAATGCATACAACATATGCACACATATTGAATAAAAGAGTGTAGCGACCCCCCACCCGACACCTGAGGTGGACCCCAAAGGGTAGGGAGGGCAGACATTTCACTCTCAGTGGTAGATCCTTAGTCAGTGAAGGGTTGTGATCAATAAATTGGGCTCCAGTCAGTCACTTTTTCAGTGCTTTATTAACGAACAGCAAAACTGGGAAAGGGTATAGGGCTTTAGACATCTATAGCAAAAATAGACAGATTCCAGACCAATACCTTCAGGCTTCCACAGTGCAGACATTACTTTAGTAGAACAACAGCTGAAAATGGATGTGCATGAGATCTTCCCTGGGAGAGACACCAAACTTACTCCTGAGGTTCATGCTATCTCCTGGTACCTCCAGCAGTCATATGGCTCCTCTGGTTCTCCTCCCCAGACAGTTCCAGACCCCACCTGCATCCACATGTAGCCTACTCCACGCTTGAGACCTAGTCAGCTTCTCCAACCTTGTACATGCCACCCCCCAGGCCATACGTGGAGGTGGACTGCCCTGAGCCAATGGCAATCCCTGAATGTTTATGCACTCACCTAACATGCACCACTGGCCATTGAACTCCTAGTGATTGGCTGGTGAGGCATAGACAGTCTTGATGTTCCCCTATTGGCTGCCCCACTCTGTGGCAGAGTCACAGCCCACCCACAGGCAGGGTGCACTTAATAGCAGAACACCTATAATTAACCAGATGATGCCAGACTACAAATCAGCTAGACAGATTACAGTGCTAGCAACACTAAATTTTAGTAGCCACTCCACTGAAGGTGTTAGGGGCTACAAGAATGTTTGTTGTCTTTACCAATTATGGAGGCTGGCAGTACACATCTACTTGAGTAGATCTTAATCCCCAGTAACCCTGTTTATGATTGGAAATCAGAAAACATATCACATAAAAGTATTTACAAGTGATCAGTTTTGATTGCCCTAACTATGTGATAAAGGGACGGTTTTTATTAGCTAGGGCTGTCCAAGGAACACTGCTTCCCTTTTTACAGTAACCTGTTTACCTAGTTCACTTGTTCATCAATTCCTTATAACTGCTGGATACTAAGGCCATATTCTGTTATCCTGAGCAAATTGATATCAGGGCTAGTCTTATCAGCTACTGCATTGACTTGCAGGAACCTTACATAATATTTGTCTTTAGCCTACAACATGTCTGGAACTGATGCTAAACCTTTTAGACGGATGGTCTGATGAGGTCCACCCATCAGTTTTCCAGTCAGACCTGATTGGAAGCCTAATGTTAGTCTATGAGCAGGCGAGTCTAAACAGACGTGCGTTGTTTACATCTGATTACCCCCAACAGTTTCCAGGTCCGG